>NC_079208.1:36755950-36900950 GCF_026745355.1 Beta vulgaris subsp. vulgaris
TGTTCCTCTCACGGGAACACTAAGCAGTTTACCCAAAATTTTTGCATTAAAATCTATTTGAGTTCCTTTCACCAAGGTGGAACAATTTCCTTCTTCATCCATGGAAAAGTTTTCACAAAATTCGTCCATCAATTTAGGAATCAAACTATTTCCATAACATTTCACAAAAAGATTTTCCCAACCTTGAAACTTAATCATATTAAGCAATTGACGAAAGTTTACTCTTTTGCACCAAGAAACATCAATAAAAAGTCCATGCACATACCTAGTTGCCGTGGAATTTTTTCGAACACCTCTCTCGGGAACATCTGATTCCCCTCACTAGTTGCATGAGCTTCTTCAACCTCCATTTCAACCGATTCTTCTTGTTTCTTCCTTTTCCTTAGAATTCTTGATGAAGAATTGGGAGAAATATCCATGGGTGTTGGTGATTCAATTTTAGAGGATGAAGGAGAGGGTTTTTCGGCTTTGTGGGAGGAGAGAGAGTGAGAATGTTTTTGGTAGTCATGTTTTGTGGAGTATTTTCGGTTTTATGAGAAGGAAGGAAAAAAATTTGTTTTGTCTTAAGGAAAGAATAATATAAAACCGTGTATTTACACGTTTTATGAAAAGAAAAAATCTTCTATCTAATTAAAAATATCTTCAACTAACTTGAGAGATATAAGGAAAAATCAGATTTTTAGGAAATAAAATCTGAACAGAATATTTTTGGTTTTTCGAATTTTGAAAAGAAAAAAATCTAAATCGAATACGCTGGGAATTGGAACAGCGTTTGGGAACAATGAATGGAAACAATGAAATTTTGCTACTTTGGAACTCCATTAATTCTTTTAATCCTTTGTCATCACTTAAGGCATAGAATTGTCCTATGAACAATAAGGGGAATATTATTGGACATTGGTGAGCAGTTTTCAGACATTTTTACTTATACATATGAAATAATCATATAAGAATTGTGATGTATTTAAGCAAATAAAACATCAAAATGCACATCCAGACATAATGCCAAAGAATTAACACAAAGGGGAATAATGTAGCAATCATTTCAATTTGATTAAGCCAAGTTCAAGTCTCAATTTCTCAAACCTATCTCTATTTAAGGGTTTTGTCAAGATGTCTGCAATTTGACGTTCAGTCTCACAGAATTCCATTTTAATAAGACCCTTTTCAACATTATCTTTCAGAAAGTGATGCCTAATATGGATGTGTTTACTCTTGAATGATGTACGGGATCTTTAGAAATACTAATAGCACTAGTATTATCACAATAGATGGGAACACATTCAAAGTAGATTCCATAGTCACGATTGTTGTTTTTATCCATAGCATTTGGGAACAACATGCTGCTGCTGCAACATATTCAGCCTCTGCTGTAGATAAAGCAACTGTGTTTTGCTTCTTGGTGCTCCAAGAAACTAAACTATGACTAAGGAACTGAACCATACCTGATGTACTCTTCTATTGACCAGATCTCCTGCATAGTCAGCATCCGCAAATCCTTTCAATTCAAAGGTATCACTCCTCGAATAGAATAGGCTTAAATCATCTGTTCCCTTGAGGTATCTTAGGATTCTCTTCACAGCTGTGAGATGAGATTCCTTTGGATTGGCTTGAAACCTTGCACATAACCCTACACTGAAAGCAATATCAGGACGACTTGCAGTTAGATATAGTAATGAGCCAATCATACCTCGATACTTGGTTTGATCCACACTTATTCCTATAGAATCTGGTTGAAATTCCCATAGGTGTATGATTAACTTTGGATGCTTCCAAACCATACTTTTTCAATAGTTCCTTTATGTACTTTTGTTGATGGATGTAGATTCCTTCTTCTGTTTGCTTGATTTGCAACCCCAAGAAGAAGTTGAGCTCACCCATCATACTCATTTCAAATTCTTTACTCATGAGATTAGCAAAGTCCTTGCACAAAGATTCATTAGTGGCACCAAATATAATATCATCAACATATATTTGAACAACTAATAAATGTTTTCCTTTTGATTTTAAAAACAAGGTTCGATCCAATTTTCCTCTTTTAAACTCATTTTCAAGAAGGAACTTAGAAAGTCTTTCATACCATGCTCTTGGAGCTTGCTTTAACCCATAAAGAGCTTTGTCAAGCTTAAAGACATGATTAGGAAATTCTTTATTTTCAAAACCTGGAGGTTGTTCTACAAATACCTCCTCATTAAGATAACCATTTAGAAAAGCACATTTTACATCCATTTGATACAATTTGAAACCCATGAAGGCAGCAAAAGCTATGAAGATTCTAATTGCTTCCAGTCTTGCAACTGGAGCAAAAGTTTCTTCATAATCAATGCCTTCCTGTTGATTGTATCCTTTCACAACTAACCTGGCCTTGTTTCTTATATGTCTACATCTAATTTGTTTCGAAACACCCACTTTAAACCAATAACCTTGTTATGTTTAGGCTTAGGTTCAAGGTGCCAAACTTTGTTTCTTTCAAATTGATGAAGTTCATCCTGCATTGCTACGATCCAATCAGCATCAGTGAGAGCTTCTTCATGATTCCTAGGTTCCAACATAGAAAGAAAAGCATGAAAAGCACAAAAGTTTTTCAATTGAGATCTCGTTTGAGTTCCCTTATTTATGTCACTGATTATTAGTTCCACAGGATGGGAACGATGAGTTTTCCAAGGCTTTGGTTGGAAATCCTGGATGGAAACTTGGTTTCCTTGATCATCTTCATTTCCCTGTACTTGGGAACCAGGTTCAACAATAGTGGATTCATTCACTAGTGCATCATCACTTAGTTCTCTTCTTCCTCATTGGGAACAGGAACAGGATGTTGTTCCCTTGGCTTTGTTCCCATGACTTCGTCTTCCAAAGTCTCATCAATAGACTTAGATCTTTTGCAATCCTATTTCGAAGTCATCTTCAACCTGTGTGCTTGCATCAAATTTATCTGTTTCATCAAAAATAACTTGCACACTTTCTTCTACACACATAGACCTTTTTATTATACACTCTATAAGCCTTGCTACTAGAAGAATATCCTAAGAATACAGCTTCTTCACTTCTAGCATCAAATTTTCCAATATTTTGTTTCCCATTATTATGAACAAAACATTTACATCCAAATGTTCTGAAATATGTAATATTGGGCTTTTTACCAAAATACAGCTCATAGGCGTTTTATTTAATAAAGGTCTTACCATGGCTCGATTTATAATGTGACAAGCAGTATTCACAGCTTCTGCCCAAAAGTTTTTAGGAAGTCCACTAGCTATCAGCATAGTCCTAGCCATCTCTTCTAGTGTTCTATTCTTCCTTTCAACAACACCATTTTGTTGAGGTGTTCTAGGGGCTGAGAAATTGTGATCTAATCCGTTGTCTCTGCTAAAGTCATCGAACTTAAATTTTCAAATCTTTACCATGGTCGGATCTAAGGTGAAGTAACTTATGACCACTCAAATTTTGTACTTTCTTTGCAAAGACAAGGAACTCATCATAAGTCTCGTCCTTGCTAGAAAGAAAAATAACCCAAGTAAATCTAGAGAAGTCATCTACAATTACTAACACATATTTCTTTCACTAGTAGAAAAAACCTCAAATGCTCCGGTTTTTAAGGCCACAAATGCTCCGTATTTGACCCGTAGCAGATGCCACACGAGCATTTGAATATTTTACAAATGCTTCGGTTGTGAACCGGAGCATTTTATAATCAAATGCTCCGGTTGTAACAGAAACCGGAGCATTTGACTAACAAATGCTCCAGTTGTTAAGGGAAAACTGGAGCATTTGACTACTAAATGCTCCGGTTTTCCCTTAACAACCGGAGCATTTGCTCTTTTTTTTTTTTATAAAAAAAAAATCACATAAACAGCTGGGTAGCAGCCCATCACTACACAAGCGTGCTATTACACTGCCACCTAGCTCCCCCTACATTACACAACTAACTTTGCAGCAGGCAAAAAAAACTAAACTAGATATTATTTATTCTGTACAATACAAATAAAATAAACAAAAGATTTACAATATATACAAATAAAATAAACAAAAAATTTATTAACCATGATTAAATAGATTCAAAGTACATTAATTATATAATACAAGTACTATATAACTATAATCACTTGTTCCTTAACTACAAATATAGGAAACCATCTTAGGAGCAAAATCTTCAAAACACCATCTTTAACACACCAAATTAAATAAGCCGACTTCAAAACACCACCTAAAAATAACAATTAATTAATAATTTGGCTAAAATAATAATAGATGCAACGAAACTAAAAAAATTAACCAAACTAAATATCTACTCCCACAATCCCTTTTCAACCATCATTTTCAAATTATGTTACAAAATGCTTACAAATGCAGATAGAAAAGCTACAAATCCCACAATTAATTATAATTGGAAAAACTATAAATCCCACTTTAACTATAATTAAAAATGAGACTAATGAGAATGGCAATGAATGAAAACGGCGCATCAAAAGCTTCCCTAAATGAGAATGAATCAAATGACTAAATGTCATCATACCCACTTAATGCCATTCTCACAATCACATTCTTTCCCTATTCAAAGAACAAAAATAAATCAATGTTTCACATACCTTGACATTTGAAGCTACAATAACAATAAAGAATATTATGACACTGATGCAGTTCCAAAAATCTACCAACAGCGGCTCCATCTTGACTAAACTTATAGCAAGAACTAATATAACGAATATTGATTAATAATATACGAGAAATCCTCAACTACCAAGACAACTTCTACCATCAAGTTAGGGTAATGCAAATTGTCTTTCTGAGTTAGACTTTGGCATCTAAGATCACCACTTATATCCACATGAAAGACAAATAGACATTAAATCTGCTGCTCTATATTCTAAGAAATTGTCAAATGCCATTAGAAGCAATGTATTAAGGGGCTGAATACTACACATTACCGCCACTAGAAATAAATAACATCAGGGATTGCTAATTTCGTCCAGCCATAAGACCTCGGTAAGCCTTTAGCTGTTTTTTCAAGCAAACTGGTACTAAACTAAAAAGAAGGGAGAGAATTTACATCAACACAGTCATGGAGAAAGTGATACTCTTATGTCCTTCAACACCAAGTTCCAGTCAATGAAATGAGCTGCAAGAAAAAGAAGAAAAATCAGTGGGGTGATAGCAATTTCAGCAAGCTTGAGTCTGGCTTGGCTCGAAATAGCTCAGATCCTAAGTCGACTTGACCTTAAGCTTGTCAATCTTGCTATTGACTGAAGCATGGCATATTTTTGATAACTCAAGCTCTAGCTAAACTCACATATCAAGTTGCAACCAAGTAAGCACTTCTTCAGGCTACAAAATTTATAGAACTAGAGAATACATAGTTGAAACCCGAAAAAAATATTGTAATGGGTCTTCTTTAATTAAACTTTTCATTAAATATAATCTTTATATTACTCCTTATTGACTTTGTAAGATCATTATACTTCTTTTAATTAACAAAAAAATTAATTTAAGACGATGTGTAGAGTAATAGTTAGTCCATTTTAATAGTTCTCTATCACACAATCTATATATACTGTTTTTTTACGAGATTTATATAGTTTATAACTAAGCATTAATAATTAAGTCAAATTTTAAATTATACATTTATTATTAAAAACAACCATGTAACCTAGTTTACAACAAACTTAGATCCAAGTATGACATCACAGAACATATGCAGAAATTCTTGAGTCTCAAAATACTTGAACAACCTGCTTGTAAACTAAATCAAAAAACCTATCCCAAAACTTAACAGCCTGCTTGTAAACATGAAAATAACTCAATTACCTTTAGTACAGATAGATAGGAATTTGAAAGTCCCATGAGCCTTTTGGTCCTGATGGAGACAAAAGAAATCCACCTATTCGACATCAGCAATGTGTTTAGGAAAAATGTGTTTAAGAAAAACTAAGAGACTTCATTTACATATAAAACAAAATAGAGAAACTTACTACCGGAAGCAAAAAAATGTGCCAGATGTTGGGAACATCAAATAGAGTTGTAATATTCTCACCCTGAATAATGAAATATTTAATGTAAGATTATGATTCATATCAGTCAAATGGGTTACTTCATCCTAAGCAATGACATCAAGCCTTGATAACTTTCTCCATGTGATCGCCATTTTTGCTACCACTGGAAGTAGCAATGACAGCAAGAGGGCCACTGCCACGAACACATGGTCCACACAACAATCTCTTACAACCAAGGCAGCTATATTTGTGGCATAATTCTGAAAACTTTAGTTCACACTGACAGCAAGAATTCTCAGCCATGTTAAAATCACAGGAGACGACGGATGAAGGGTTGTATTTGCCCAAAGAAGCCCAAGACCTAACCTTATCAATTAGATCTAGTAAAGGGTTATCAGCCACTCCCATCCAATGAATACAACACACCATGTTATAACACCAGCCAACCTTGTTGATCTCAAAACCATACAAAACTCTACCTAATTCACCATCAACAAAAATAAAAAAAAAGAAATACTAAAATATACCTCAAGTGTAATCAATGACAAGGTATGTTTAACCCAAAACCAGAAACGACAACATTGCAAAAATCAATCCAACCCACAAAGAAAAAATTGGTGGGGCCATTCTATTTTAGCTGCATTATTAATCAAAATCATGTTTTTGTATAATTATGATCCATTGTTCTTTTATTGTACTTAAAAATTACCTATGTATGTAATCATTAATTTGTGTTTTTCTTTATACTAAGAACATCAAAAACAGGAGAAGCAACAAAATCATGTATGTGACAGCACACCCACGCTGGTATACACACACTATCTATGATCATTCCATCAAAACTTCCAAGAATCTGCACTAGGTTTCCTCCAATAACATTAATCAGTTTCTACTTCCTAGGCGAAGCAGGGTAATTATTTCCAAGATGAAAGAATTCTTTTTAAAGAAAACCACCGACTCAATTGGTATTCACTCAGAATTAACAAGAGTTAAAATTCCAGGAGAGTTTTCAAGCTGTACAGGAAGAAAGGCAGTGTGTCTTAGATGTTCTTTAGCTTCAAGTTTTCACATTTCACCACTTTTTTTACCCTTGTTGACATGGGGATTGGCCCAGAAGAGTTGATATCTGATAACTCTAGAAAGTAGAAGTAATAATCAAAAGCAACTTACTGGACTTTGTAGTAATTAAAGTATCGATCAAATCCAACCACAACTGCACCAACCTACAACGGTTGAAGAAGTGATGTATAAGCAAGACATCAAGGATAAAGAAACAAATTTAACCAGCACTTGTGAATATAAAACTATGGTCACGACAAAGTTCCAGAGAAAGTCTGGAAGAAAGGTCTTACATTTTCATCATGCTCCATCAAATAACCAGGCTTCAGTTCTATTTTTTTTACTGCCATCTTCCTGCACAAGAAACATAAAGATATAACTGTGATTTTTACATCCATGAGGAATGATGATGAACATACAAACAAGACTTGATAAGCACATGGCAAGCACGTTGCACCTCTAGCTATCTTTAATACAGATTTTTGAAAAAGTACTTATATAAAGTAGCAGATGCATCATGGGTACAAGAAGTAGCGTCTCTTTTCTGGAAAAGCAAGGTCACTCTTTCCTCCAATAACATAAAGCATAAGTTAAAAGCACAATCTTTGATGCAAACCTAGTACGCATTCATAAGATCATCAAAACTACAGTATCTCCGGAAACTGCAAAGGCACCACCTCCATATTCTTGAGCACGTGTGCGAACAGAAATTTTTTTAGAATTCTTGCCCACGTGAACTGATGGAGGTTGTGGTGGTGAAATGTAGAAGATTCAATTTCCACTAGTCAATAAGATTCCCCGAGTCCTTGTTAAACTATGAAAAAAAAACATAAATATAGAAAATTCTCTTTTGTTAACAAAAAAAAAAAAGGTGTGAATCACGGAAGAAAGAGAAAAATATAAACCTTGGCTTCATAGATGCGATTTCCACCTGTGTTAGCGGGATTTTCCACAGGTGTTGAAGCTTCCCATCAAATTAGATCACAGAAACACCGAAAAATCAGAATAACTCAACAAATAGAAAACACACGAAATCATCATAAACAAACAAATATCCAAAGAAATCAAACAAAATAACATGAAATCCTTAAAAAAAAATAGAAATTGCATTTGCAGTTACAAACTAGGACAACAGAAAATTGGAAAGGGAGTGACTGGAACTAAAGGCTAGGGAGTGATTCAATCGAGATAAGAGTGAAAGTTTTTCAATTAAACAAAACCCTAAAAAGTCAAAGAAAACCCTACAAAAATCCCCAAATCTGAAAAACCAAAAAGAATGAACCTAAAATACAGCAATAAAACTCAAATAGAGCAATAAAATAAGAGCAAGATTAGCAATTAGCACCTTAAAGAACATCAACAATTGAAACAGAGTCACAATTGATATAAAAAAAAAAAAAACAAGCTCGAAAATCAGCATTGATTAGAAATCTGGAAAAAAGAAGAGAGAATAACTGAGGCATACATGTCGCCGGCGAGAGTGCTAGAGATCGAAGATGAAGGTGGATTGATGAAGAAAGATTTTTATTTTTGTTTTGAGAGAGATAGTGTAGAGTTGGGGTTTTCATTCGAAGAAACGACGAGAATGAGTGAAAAGGGGAAGAGACAGAAAGAGGAAGAGGATTTAGAGTGCGTTCTAACTTGGCAACTTCGAGATAATAAATTTCTTTTTAAAAAATATTAAATTAGTCAAATGCTCGGATTGTTTTAAAACTCCAAGCATTTGTGAAATTTCATTTTAAAATTTTCCAAAATGTCATCAAATGCTCGGGTTGTTTTGACAACCCAAGCATTTGTAATGTAGCAAAAGAGGTTTTTTCTACTAGTGTTTCCACTCCGGCTTTGTATCCTCATAGGTCCACATAAATCCATATGTATTAACTCTAAAGGTCTTGTGGTACTTACCACATTCTTGGACTTGAAAGAGGACCTAACATGCTTGCCTTTTGCGCATGCATCACACACATGATCTAAATGAAACTTAGTAGAGGGTAAACCTATAAACTAGTTCTTTAGAACGCAGTTTGTCAAGCAAGGAAAAGCTAGCATGACCTAAACGCTTGTGCCATAAGAATGAATCATCATCAATAACACTAAGGCATGTGAATTTGTTTTTGGGAACAAGGTTGAGATCCACAACATATGTGTTCCCTTTCCTTGTTCCTTCCAAAATGATATCCTTTGTGCTATTGTTGACTATCAAACATTTTTCACTATTAAACTTCACACAGTTCCCTCTATCACAGAATTGGAAAATACTTAACAAGTTATGCTTTAATCCATCAACTAGAAACACATTTTCTATGGAATGTGACGATGACTTACCAACTTTGCCCATGGCAACTATGTTACCTTTCTTGTTGTCACCAAAAGTCACACTTCCACCATTGTAGGCTGAGAGTGAGAGAAATCTTGATTTATCTCCAGTCATATGCTTAGAACAACCACTGTCTAGGTACCATGTGTTGTTCCCCCTCACTCCAACCTGCAAGAAAACTAATTGTTAGAGTTAGGAACCCAATCTTTCTTGGGTTCCTTTCCTTCAGGAACAATAGATTTCTTTTTCCAATTTACTTTACTTGTTTCCAAGTTCTCATTGATGCGACCAAGTCTTTTAGGACAAGAGTTCCTAAAATGACCAGTGTTCCCACAAAACATACAAACTTTATCACTTGGTAAATCAACTCTCTTTTTAGGTTTTTCAAATTTCTTTTTGTGATTAAAACCAAGACCTTCAGTTCGTTTTGTTTGAGGGTTCTTAATCCAGTTTGGAATAGGTAGCATTTTCTTTTCATTTCTCATTTGGTGCAATTCCCCTACAAGTTCCTTATTTTCAATTTCCAAAAATGAAACATGATTTTTCAATTCGTTTATTTCAGATTTGAAACTTTGCAAGGGAACTGACTTAATGTCAAATGAACTTACTTCAGGAACAAACTCTTTTAGTTGTGAAACTCAAGACTTAACAAGTAGTTCTCATTTTTAAGATTTTCGAAATCCTCTCTTAATTTAAGATTTTTGTCAAACAATTCGAAAAATCTTTTCTCAATATCAATACGAACACTTTTAAGCCAAGAGGTATGTTCCTTTGCTACACTTAAAGCATGTTTGACATTGTTTTAGTTTAATGGTTTCATCTTTGCAATCATTTACAGCGTCAACAATAAACTCAAATAATTTTTCTTTACTTAAAGAATTAAGACGAGTTTTGATGGTGTCTAGACTTGCCTCAAGAGATTCAATCTCTCATCAGATTCGGAATTGTCAAGAGCCATAAGACAGAAGTTTGCAGTCTCCTCATTTGGTTGAGGATCATCTTCTTCCTCAGAGTCAGAGTCTCCCCATGCAGCAACCATAGCTTTCTTCATGTCAGATCGAGTATAGGAGTTTTTGTATTCTTTGTTCCTATCTCTGCTCTGTTCCCTTCCTTTGCCTTTTTCTTGTTCCCATTGGGGACAATCTTTGATGAAGTGCTCAGAACTGCCACACTTATGACAAACAAGTTTGTTAGAATATTTCTTATTCTTACCTTTGTAATCACCTTTCTTCATGTTCCTAAACATTCTTTTGAATTTTCGGACCATGAGAGCAGATTCTTCTTCATCTGTTTCTGAGCCTTCACTTTCATCAGCTTTTAAGGCAATCGACTTTTGCTTGGACATGTCTCCATTCTCATTGTCCAATTGCAACTCATGAGTCATGAGGGAACCAGCAAGTTGTTCCAAATTGAACTTAGTAAAGTCCTTAGTTTCCTTAAGGCAGTTACCTTAGCCATCCAACGATCCCTAGGAAGGCTCCTTAGGACCTTTCGTACCTGTTCCTCAGATGTAATCACTTTACCAAGAGATGTTAGCTCATTATAATTATATATTAGTAAAGCGTGTAAACATGTCTTGGATAGACTCTTTTGATTTCATTTAAAAAAGTTCATATTGGTTCATCAAAAGATCTATTTTTGATCTCTTAACTTCACTCGTACCTTCATGAGTGACTTCAAGAAGATCCCAAATTTGTTTTGCGGTTTTACATCCCATGACACGATTGTGTTCATGAGGACCAAGACCACAATGAAGCAATTTTATAGCAAGAGCATTAATTTCCATCTTTTCGAAATCAGCTTTATCAAAATCAGATATAGATTTAGGAATTACCTCATTCTTGTCATTAGTGGTAGTGACTTCAAAATCACCTACCTCTATGACTCTCCATACCTGGTAATTGTCGGCTTTGATAAAGATCTCCATTCTGTTCTTCCAGTAAGTGTAAAACTTACCATTGAACATTGGTGGCCTCTGCGTAGAGTACCCTTCTTCCAGTTTCTCTCTAGTATTCATATTTTTCAAGATCTTGAACTCAACAGGGTTTCCTGAATATTAGAGTTCCCGCTCTGATACCAATTGTTGTATAATATGAGCACTATAAGAGGGGGGTGAATTATAGTGAGAGAATAAGTACTACTTTTTGCGGAATTAAAAGTAAACTTGGGAACAAACAATGGGAACACGAGAGATTTTACGAGGAAAAACTTCCTAGGCCTAGTAGGAAGAAACAACCTCGACCACAAGGGATTTTAAACAACTTTCCACTATAATAGGCCAAAACAACTCTGATTACAACCTATTACTTTTCTCTCGATTCTCAACTTAAGTCACTCAACTCAAGTTCCCAACGACAGTTCCCAACAACTGACGTTTTCTCTCAAACTTCACTCGAAGTTCCTTTCTCTTTCTCTTTCTCTTTCTCTTGCTTCACTCAAAGCTTTCTCACACTTACAAGAGTTCACTCAAACCCTTTTTCTCAAAAATACACTTTGTAAAACAATGGAAGAGTAATAAAACTCGATTAATGTAAGTATGAATTCTCTTAAGGAAAAGGCACTGACACTTTAGATAACTTAAGACAAATTAACTAAGTCAGACACAATTTTCTCAAATGAATTAGGCGCCTATTTATAGACATTAAGACAAGACATGATTTCCACTAACTTAGACCATTATCACATGTTCTCCATGATTTTAATTAATTAATTAAATTAAATTAATTATTCCATGTCATGTAAAGCATCCACTAATCCACTACTTCACTTCATAGAAGCAGTAACATATTACGTGGTTTTGCAAACTTGGAGAATAATTAATCTTATTTAATTTAATTAAATACTTGGAGGATAATTAACTTAAGCCACTAAATCCACTAACTACATAAACATGTAGCAGTAAACCTAGGCGTGTAATCAATTTAGGAAATAAATAAATAAAATACTTTAGCTAGTTTTTAGGAAAAATATCTTTTTCAAAATCTTTTATAAAACCGGAAAACAGTTTTTATTAAAAAATCCGAAACATTTTAAAACCGGAAATAATATATTTTCGAAAACTAAATCTTTTAAATAAAATATAAAAGATAAAATATATATTTAAAAAGATAATATTTGAAAATCAGTTAATTTTAAAATCAGAAAATCTTTTTAAAATCTTTTCCTAACAAACTTAAACTAACTTCCTAAAATATGGATCTTAGTCAAATATCCCTAAAAACTCTAACAACTATATTGGGCACACAATTATCTTAGGCGCACAATATTAGTCACTTAGAAGTTCCTAAATTAGTTTTAAGTCTTGTTCCCTAATTATTAAGTCTTGTTCCTAAGCCTTGTTCCTATAGTGCCAGGTCTGTTCCTTTCATGGGAACAGAACCAAGTTCCTTTGAGAATTCACCACGAACTTAATAAAGCTTTTACTCAACCTTAACAAGAAGATTAATAAATACCCTAATGTATTCTAATCTTCATTCCATGCTTGATTCTTCATCTCTCGAACATCTTTACTTCGATCTTGATTAATTCTCCGCTTTAATCTTCAATCAAGTATTCTCTTAGCTCGAGCATGAATTACCTTGCAACAACATAAATAAAATATACTATGTCTTTTGTGGTTAGGTCATCTTCAAAACTCAAGGGTCAACAGTGGATTAGTTTTCAATTTGGTTAAGAGGTCATGAGTCTCTTTTAGTGCTAGTTTGAAAGAAGCCATATTAGTACTCGATGAGTACTTTATGATTTATTATACTTGGGATGTGTCATTCCTGCCTAATCTAATTAGTAGGGCCATATGTAGTAAGGTTCACTTTTATAAGTGTGTTGAAAGGTGAAAGCCAAGTAGAGTGGCTAAGGGCAAGAGGGTTCACTATCGTGTTGGTGTTAACCATTTGCTTTCTCTCTCTAGCAACTATAATTGTATTATCTTCTAGTTGATTGCCTTTATCCTTTGGTATTTGATAGTGGATTGGCATTCTGGTGTGGCTATTCAGATGTGAAAGTGAGAGGTAGATGAACTCTTTTTGTGCGTGTCTCCTTGTAAGGAACGCAAGATGAGTACATTTGAAAAGGTCATTATGGGTTCAGTTATAGAGACATAATTGATGATGCGAGAAGTTTTATTGAATTATTCTTCTCTTTGGCTATGTTAACCTCATGCATGTGTGTATTGTATGTGATCGACTTTGATAGTGTTCATTTGCCTATGGTTAATACATTGTTGCTTAACAAATATTTAAATGCCTGAAAATTGGCAGGGCAGGAAGCTGAGTGGATAAAGGGTCTGGTTGTTGATATTCCACTGTGGTGTAAGCCAGCTCCATCAGTTTCTATGCGTTGTGATTCATAAGCAACAATTATGGTAGCGAATAATTTAGCCTATAATGAAAGAGAAGGCATTTTCGCTTAAGGAATGCTATTGTGAGAAATCTAATTAGAAAAATGTGACTCGAGTATATATAAAGTTTGAGAGGAATATTGTTGATCCTCTCACCAAAGGTCTTTGGAGAAAATTGGTGCTAGAGTTAGCACAAGGAATGGGTTTAAAGCCTATTGTGGAGTGAATTGTGATGGATACCCTTCTTAGGAATTCCTAAGTTCAAAGGGTCAAACGAAATCACAAAACAACTCAAGTTATTGTGTACTACTACCATTCCTATTAATAAAAGTGATGTAGTATTTTGTTTAATTTACTGTTATATGTGTAAGGTTGAGCATAAGCTCTTAATAAGTTCATAGCCTTATTTGAGGTGGTTTGTGGCAGTACAAACTTGATGAACTTACCTATGTGAATGTGGGGGTTACGCCCAATCCCCTATGAGAGTCCAAAGGCTTAGGCTCTCTAAAGCATTCACGAGAATCCAGGCTAATTGTGGGGCATCTATATTATATTTGCGAGAACGTATCTTGATTTGAAAAAGGTTGAGTGCGCAACTATGTTTTGCTAACATCATGAAAAGTTCAAAGAGAAATCTACCTCTTATGACAGTAAGATATATTTGTATGTACTGAGTGTCAATTCAAGTCCATAAGACATTGATACTTCAAAACTCAGTATCTATTGCCCAGATCATCTGTTTTCAGCCCTGTTTTTTCCTGTTTTCTTCTTTTGAATCATGTGGGGGATTGTTGGAGTTTATAATAAATGCTTGTAAAGGAAACTCAAGAGTTGCTTCAAAAGAGAATGTGAAGAGTCCCACATTGATAGAATAATAGGAAGTGTAAGGGGTTTATATACATTACACTTTCTATACCCATTGAGTTGTGTGACAAAAGGACTTTTAGTGGGCATGTGATGAGTGGAGTCACCACACGCGCCCGTCGGTCCGGGCCATGGGCCTTGGGCCTTGGGCTTTGGGGAATAAACTTAACTAAAGTTTTGGGTCAAAAATCTGTCGTTTTTAGCCAGTAATTAAGTTACCGTTTTTTCCCTGATTTCCTCCCTTAATGAGCCGTTATTTCCTAATTACGTGCCATTATCTCCTCCCACCAAGTGTCGGCTGGTAACCTCGTTTTAACCCTATTATTCTTCTATAAATACAGAGGTTACTGTTCTCATTAACACACAGAAAATCAAAAACACTCTTCTTCCTCTCTCGAAAATATCTTTCTGGGCAATATTTAAGATCGTTTTCAATCTGTTTTTCCATCTACACTGGAAACGCAGAGACCGTGTACCCCTGGAGGTTGATTGCTATGAGGCCGTGTGGTGTAGCGGGGCAAATTCAACTTTAGGGCAGTGAATTCTTCACGCCACGGTTTTCCAGATAAGTTTAATTTATATTGTTAGCGGTTTTAGTTCCTACAATCTTGGCAAGATGCCTTTTAAAATTTCGCTAAGCAGTAGGCTCCAAGGCATCGTTGGCAGCCAAGATGATTGGGTGATCATCGTAGGACCAGAGGCCGGGCAAGTTCATCATTTTCCAGGGCTGATTAATCATGGACAGTGTTGCATATCCGATCAGCGAAGAGCAGTCGAAAACCTAAGCAAAGTTACCCTATACGGCTATATTCATCATTGGTTTACAAGCCAACAAGATTATGTTTTTCACAAGGATAAGAATGGTTTTGATAAGGTATGTTTTGTAGAGCTTGAATAAAAAAAAATTATACGCTACTTTGATTAAGATTTGGCGCTCTGAAGCTGGTGTAGTATAGTGGTGTTGGTGCTATATTATACAAGCAGTAAGAAAGCTATTAAGGAAAAACACATGGCATGATTTCGAAGTTGTGTCTATATGCCTAAAACACAACCAAAAAGATTGATGATAAATTCCTGTATGATCATAAAATGCCCTCATCATCCTTACTAGTGACCACTCTGCTTTTGTACTTAACGAACCGTCTATTCGTCACGACAGTAATTGCATCTGGATGGTTTTGTTCATTGAGTGTTCATCGTCTTCTGTTTCAAAATGGTGATCCAAAGTTTTCATTGAAAGGTTATCTCTATCACATGGTCTTTCCTGAATAACTTGCTCATTTTCTTGAGGCGAAGATGTAATGGGGTAGTATATATGCGTAAGGACTTCCTCATATAATTGATAACTCATTTTTTATTAACATGTTGAGATGGCCGAGTTGGTCTAAGGCGCCAGATTAAGGTTCTGGTCCGAAAGGGCGTGGGTTCAAATCCCACTCTCAACATTTGCATTTTTATTTTTCTTTTGGGTCCTTTCTGGTTCCGTCTTCTATAATGGGCCGCACTATGAACAATTGCATTTGTTACTCTTGTTTACATGTCAATTTTTTTTGGCCTATTCCGGTTCCATTTGCTATAATGGGCTGTAAGATACATTCTTTTTGGACTATTACATTCATTTGATCCATCATAAATTAGAATTTCGATTCAATAGACATTGTGGCTCGTTTGATTAGTGATCATAAACGTGGGTAATGATAATATATTATTTCTTAAAATTGTAATGCAATCTTATATTCAAAATATTCATTTCTTCCTAAAATTTCTTATTGTCCTTATCACTTGAAAAGTATTATCGGGTAGTAATGAAAGTTAATAAAGGAAAACTCATGTTTTGTGATGAAATTTGTTACTAGAATTTTTTTACAAATTTTACACTAAACTAAATTATCATTACCATCATTTATGACCAATAAGCAAACGAGCTACAAATAATATTTCATCACTTGCCAAGATTCTTACCTTACATCATAAAGGTTTTTGGTTCGAATCTTGCCAAATACGATGTTTTAAAGTAGGGATATTTATATAAGCTCTTTCTCCGTACCATTTAAAAAATTTGTGAGGATTTAACATTTGGTCCTTACCATGCTATTATTATTAGCATTTTTTTTTTGTTTGAAAAAATCAACGCTAGTCCCAACTATGGGTCATATGCTATAGACGATGCATACTATGAAAAATCCATTGTTGGTTCCAACTTTGGACCCAATCTTCCAAAACCGCTCTAATTGACCGATTAACCTGCAACAACAAGTAAATCTTGATTTTTTTTCATTTCTCTTTTTCTCTCTCTTTTCTCCCTCTCATTTCTCCCACTTATCTTTCTCTCCCTTCTCACCTCACCCTTATTTCACGAACCCCACCCAACCACAACCACCGACAGCCAACCCCCACAACCACCTCGAAACCTCCACCAAACCCTTAAACACCACCACCTCTTCCGTCCACGAGGTTCTGAAAGAAAGAAAGGGGCAGCTATCTGGCGGGAGTCGTTTCGGTTATATGAAGGGGCAGCTATCTGGCGGGAGTCGTTTCGGTTATATGCCACGAGGTCCTTATGGAGAAGGGGACAAGTGAATTATCACTTTTGAGTGCAGGGTGAAGCGAAAACCAACCACTCCAAACACCATCATCTCAAAACGAACCCCTGAAACACCGCCAACCACTCCTAACAATCACCAACCACCCTCGAAACACCACCAATCATCCCCAAAACACCACTAACCACCCCAAAAAGCCCCTAACCACACCACTCGTCCACAATAAACCCTGAAACCCACCAACACCACCTCCAAAACCCATGCCCAAACCCACTAATATCACCCAACCTCCCAAACCCATGTCCGAATCCCCACAAAGCCACAACCACAAGTGAGAGTGAAGATGATGTTGGTGGTGGTGTTCGATGGTGGGTGGTTGTTGGGGGATAGAAGGAGGAGAGAGATAATGAGGGTGATGATGGTGGGTATAAGGAGGAAAGGAGGGAGAAACGTGATGAAGGTGACGAATAATGATCAGAAAAGAGAGAAAAGAGGAAAAGAAACATAAGTATGTTTCTTTTTAATTTTAAAATAATAAAATAAGGGGAAAAAAGAGAAATGAAAAAAAAAAAAAAACAAGATTTATCTATTGTTGTAGGTTAACAGGTTAATCAGACCGTTTTGAAAGATTGAGTCCAAAATTGAAACCAATCACGATTTTTATAATATGGATTGTTTATAGAATATGAGTCATAGTTATGACCATTGGCCTTGATTTTTTTTATTTCTAAGTATCTATGTTACTAATGAGAACTTAAGAGAGTTGAATATAGAACTCACACATGTCCATAGTTTGGAGGTTAAATTGCCATATAATTGTAGGTAAAAATTTCAATAACTAGATCCCTTATTCGTGGTGTCCTATGAGGCTATGAGCCTATGATCATATAATCTCCTAATTAAACATTGGAAATAAACAAAAAAAGAACTCGTGACAGTGATGTTATAAAAAGAATAAGAAAAGAATGTGTTAGGATCTGCATAGCATGTCCTATTTTATATACTTTTTAATAGAAGTGTAAATGAGACGAGACAACTCGCGAGCTACTGGAGATCGATGTTAAAATTCAACTCGAGTAGTGAGCTCGAATCGAAGTCGAGCTCGACTCGAGATGTTAGCGAGCCGAGTTGAGCAACTCGATACTTGACTCATAAACTTGTGAGAAGCTCGAATACCCAATTATTAATACCAAAATACATAGATTTAGCATTTTTCTACCTTAGGGTTGCTTTTAACATGAGACACTTGCAAGCTACTCCAAATTTACTCGGTCAAAACTTGACTCAGTCAAAGCTTGACTTGAGTGAGCTCGACTATAAATGCTGACGAGTCGAGTCGAACTAGCTCAAACTTGAACCAGACTCTCATCATTTACACCTCTAGCTACTTTCTAAAACTCTATGCATAAGAATCTGTTAGGGTGAAGCCTGGTTGAACTCCTTTTGGGGTTCATCAAGTATTTTATTACTTTTCCAGTTCTCCACATCACTTATATCCAACTTGCGTAAGAATATCTATTTTCTTACACCCAATGGTTAGACCAATATTTCGAGTCACTCTTCCTATTATTTATCATATTCCACAATATTTTCTCTCTCCATTGATTCTATCTCAGTACTGACCATATTTATCATTTTTGGTTATTTAGAGATATACTAATGATCAATAGTTGTAATATAATTATTTTTTTAATTTGTATTATAACTAATAATTTATATTAATAGAATTTAGAATTTAGAATTTGGATAGTCATGCATTATGCTTTGTTAGAAACCAATCTTGACTTGTATTAACAAATTATTAATATTTACTACGAAACTGGTTTGAACTTACAGGGTCACACATGAGCTACAATATTGATTAATTAGACCTTTAAGATAATATTATGCTCTTTTCGTTTCTTTTTAATACAAAAATTTTCCTTTTTGGTCTTTTTTTTTTCTAATTTACACATTATTGCTTTTTATATTTTTGATAACATGTCACATCTACTTTTTTCTATTTTTCCACCCATGTCATCCACTTTTTAATTTAACCCACTTTTTACTTTCTCTCTTTCACTTTTCAGTTTCTCTCTCATACTTTTGTCATTTCTCCTTAACTTCCCCCAAATCGAAGTAAGTAAATTAATTAAAAAGAAACGAAGAGAGTATTGATAATGCCAATATATTATTTTGCTAATGAAATCGAAGTAAGATATGTGTAATAACTGACTACTTCCATAAAAATCAATTAAAGAATAATTTATTGATATTGATCGATTGATATCAATAATTTATTGATTAATTGATGGATATCAATAATTATTTGATAGAGAAAATCAATCAATATATGGATTGATATCACCTTATTTAAAAGAAAATCAAGTCCTTCCATTTCGGGTGTGCCTTAGCCAAAATAAGAAGAGGTGTGAGTGAGAAGTTTAACTTCACCTTTTCTTCTTTTTGCTGTGAGATTTTGAGTGGAGTCACAAGACTTTTTTCCACAAAAGTTTGACAAATTTTATACAAAACAAAAAGTTTGTTTTATGTTTTAGCAAAACCAAAGGATTTATCAACATTGTGATGGAGGACTTCTTGTAGAGGAACTTTATTTGATGTCCTATAACATTAACGAGGCATGCATCAAAGGTATACCTCTTTATATTTTTTTGTAGATTGATTACACTATTTAGGGTGTTCTTGGAATATGATTTTTGTATAAATTATTTATAATTACGCATCGTAAATCCTATTAGTAGTATCAGTCCGTCTGTTATTTTGATCTATTATGAATCATATTTTTAAATTTTATTTTTTATCAAATTTGGACTTATGAAATCGCATTATGATAATTTGGTTATATATATATATATATATATATAGGAATTCAAATAATATTGATATAATGATATTTAATTTTCGCATTTCAATTTATTTTGCGGATCGTTCATACAATAATATTCTTATCATAATCGAATTATTCTTGTAATACCAATACAATTTTTTTCTCGATTATATGCCCATTTTATTTTGGTATTTGCTATAATAATATGATTATTAAACAATATTTAAAAGTTGAAATTCCTTATTCATTTTTCTAGTGTGTGTATTTTATATTTTAATTAAAAAAATATGTTGACAAAGATTTCTAATTTTTTTAATTGTGGGTTAAAGTAACACATCATTGAAATGGGATTTTAAAGATAAAAAAATTATTTTGGGCTTGTTTTCCTTTTTTGGACAACATTACTTAAATTCAGTTATTGGGCTTAAAATTTGCTTTACACAAGTTTTCTCAATCTAAAATTTGAGCCTAATGGTTAGGTCCAATTTTAAGTGTGAGTTTATTATATTGATGTTCAACTCTTACTTGTTGTATAAATTTGTAATTTTTTTTTATTTTTTATTTATTTATTTATTTTTTTTTTATTATTATTATTATTATTATTATTATTATTATTATTATTATTATTATTATTATTATTATTATTATTATTATTATTATTATTATTATTAGTCCAAGTTTCACTTCTAACGTTATTAAATTTTGAAATATTAGTTGAACTAATTATAATTATTGATTAATTTAACTAATATTTTTGTATTAAGTAATATATAAATTTGGTCACTTACATTAAGTAAGTGAGTGAATGAATAATTATATGTTTGAATGTTGGATGACTAGTGTGTCCCAGATTAGGATATAAAATACGATATGCATACTGTTTATGTATTTTTGTATCTTCAACACAGACTACGAGCTGTCTTATATTTTTATATCAAATTTCAAATTTCACGAAGCTTGTACGTCAATTGGATAATCAAGTTTTTGATGGAGATCAAATCGTGAATACAAAGAAGCACCTCCAAGTTTAGTTTTAGGTATAGGGGCCATAATACTAGGATCAATTTTAATTATACATTTGATTGTTGATTTTACTTTATCATTATGTTATTGTCCTAATTGCTATCACTTCACTAAATTTATAACAGACATAGTAAATATAGTCCTCAAGTTTAAAATTTTGAACAATTAGATAACTAAACTTACAAACACCTATTTATGTCTTTAATCATCGATAGTGGGCTTGCAAAAGCAAGATATTACCCTTTATCTTAGAAAATATAGAGTATATTTAAGAAACTTACAAGTATGAAATATTTTATTCAATAAAGTATCCAATTAGGACTTAGGCTTTGGGATATAGGAATGAGTTTTTACATGCAATGTTACACATACATTAACCAAAAGTTATGGGAGTATCACTAACAAAGTTGTTATTTACCTAATTAAATCATTTATTTCTTATGTGACCACCCAAAGCCTGTTTAGGATTAAAAGAGTTGGGGTCTTGGAATCTTTAGCTTAAATGAGGACATTTTTTATACTAAAAGCGGATAACTTGTTTATAAACTTGGTTACAATTTTAATTTATCTTATTTATAGATGGTTTCTCCTAATTCAAACTCCGTTATATCATCTTTTAGCCTTCTCTCTATTCTCGAAAAAGAGAAACTTAATGGAAACAAATATCTATATTTGGAACGCAACTTAAGAATAGTTCTTAAGTCTGAAATGGAATTGGATGTTCTTGAAAATTCTCTCCTTGCTAAACCCCCCTTCGAGCGTTTGTTGAGATTCAAAAAGCCTATGATACAACAATAGTTAGATCCCTTGATTTCACATGTTTGATGTTAGCAGCCATGAATTTTGAATTACAAAAAAATAGAAAAAATGGAGGCTTTTGACATCATCCATTAGCTCAGAGTAATGTTTTAGATTCAAGCAAAGATTGAGCGTTATGAAAGGTAATACTTGAGAACAGTCTCAAAGAAGGTGAACATGTTGGTCCACGCGTTCTCAAAATGATGGGATATTATGAGAACTTGGAATCATTAGGTGTCACTTTTGGTGAGCTTCCAATTGACATTAGTCTTCACTCCCTTCATAAGGGTATGACCAATTCGTGTTAAAAACTTTAACATGAATGAGTTGGAGAAGACTATGAATAAGCTTCTAGAAATATATGCTCAAGACTGTTGAACCAAGTATCAAGGTTGTACATAAGTGTCATGCTCTTATGATTCAGAAAATAAAGGGGTTTCAAGAAGAAGGGCAATAAGAAGGAATACTGATTTACTCATCAATGTAAGGAATAAGTGGTAAATTCAAGTATGAGGAATCAACTTATTTACATTTTAGAGAATCTTATGACATTTAGTTCTTAAAATTTTATGTATAGTGGGACATATCCAATGTGTCTTCACCAATTCACATTAATATAAGTGATTCGACATCCGATGCCTCTATGATCCATTAAACATGATCATCAGTCAATCTTTAAATCAATCATTATAAGTTGTTATTGTACCTATCTAGTGAACTGATTAGGGACAAGGTAAATCATATATTGAAAATATATTTAAGTTCACTTAATAGGGTTCCATGGTTGAGTACCCGTATTCAACATCCTATTTAAAACAACTGATTACTTTAGACATTTTTTTAATACTAAATCGAATTTCTACAACCATAATTTTATAAAATAATAAACGTAAACCTTGTATATTAATAATGAACAACGTTCTATATTAAGTACAAACTAGGTCATGCTCTAAGGGTCATAATTCCCATAGCTGAAGTATTACTCACATGTTTCTGTTGAGAAAGTGGCTTACTAAGCGGATCTATAACATTGCTATGTGTATGAACTTTACATATTCTAACATCCCCTCGATCACTTTATATATCTCGAATCAGATGAAATATTTTGAGTATATGTTTTAATTTTTGGTGTGATCTTGGTTCTTTTGTTTGTGCTACTGCCCTTGTAGTGCTATAACAATAAACATCGAAATCACTAACAATACTAGGAACTACTCTCAGTTTAGTAATGAACTTCTTTATCCAAAGGTACTTCAAATGCAGCAATATACTCAACTTCAATAGTAGAATATGCTATAGTGCTATGCTTGGAACTTTTCCAACTTACTGCTCCTCCATTCGAACAAAATGTGAATCCCAAATGCGATCAAAAGTCATACTTATTTGTTTGAAAACTAGCATCAGTATAACCTTTTATACTTACCTCATTCTTTCTTCATACACTAATTTTATTTATTTAATTCTATTACGGTGCTTTAGAATATTCTTAACAATAGTTTATTGGTGATCACATGGATTTTCTTAGTATGTATTGGTCATGCTCAAAGCATAAGAAACATCGAGTCTTGTACACATTATGTCATTCGTGATAGATCCAATAGCTAACGCATATGGGATCTTGCTCATACGGTCTTTCTCATTAGTTGTCGAAGGACACTGAGTCTTTCTTAGACTAATGCCATGAGACATGGGTATAAAATCTCTTTTACAACCCTTTTGCATTGAACCTAGTCTGAACGTTATCAATATAAGTCTCTTGACTTAGTAAAATCATTATTTTAGATCTTTCACTATGGATCTTAATGCCTAGTATGTATTAAGCCTCACCAAGGTCTTTCATTGAGACACATTTTCCAAGCCATATCTTTTCGAACTCTAGCAAAAGAATGTAATTTTCATTCAGAAGTATGTCATATACATACAAGACTAAGAAAACAAACTTACTCCCACTAAATTTCTTGTAAATACAAGATTCCTCTTTATTTATGAGAAAACCAAAACCTTTTATTGACTCATCAAATCGGAGTATCCAACTTCTTGATGCTTGCTTCAATCCATGTATGGACTTTTAAAGCTTACATACCATTCTAGGTGCATTAGGATCAATAAAACCCTGAGGTCGTGTCATCTACACTTCATCCAGTAAACCATCTAGGAAGGTAGTTTTAACATCCATTTGCCATATTTCATAGTCATAATATGAAGCAATTGCTAGAAGTATCCGGATAAGTTGCAACATGGCTATTGATGAAATGGTTCCATCATAGTCAATACCATGAATTTGGTAGAAACCTTATGCCACTAGCCTAGCTTTGTGGATATTTACATCTCCATCCATGTCAGTTTTTAATTTGAAAAGCCATTTGCGTCCAATAAGTTAAACCACATTAGGAAAATCAATCAATTTCCAACTTGATATTCATACATGGAATCCATTTCAGATTTCATGGCTTTTGACCATAAGTCAGAATCTAAACTAGCCATAGCTGATATGTATGTAGTAGGCTCATTGTTTTATAAAAGCAATATTTCTTTATTTTTCAGATACGAGAAATCCATGTCTTTCATGTGGTGAAACCTTCCTAGTAGACCTCTAAGAGGCGATTGCCACAAAGGTAGACTCCACAACAGATTGTGGAGTCTTATCATTTTACACAACAACTTGTAGTAGGCTTCTAGTTCTTTGACATATATTCGAGCTTGATTTTGTGGCTCTTTTCAGCTCGAATTTCTTCGAGACGAATATTTCTCCCAGTTGAATTTCTAGAAAGGTGTTCTCTTTCAAAGTCACGAGTCCGAGCTACAAATACTTTGTTCTCAAATTTATTTTAGAAGTAATACCCCTTTTTTTTTCTTTTGGATAACCCACAAAGTAACATTTGTCAGATTTAGGTAGTGCAAGCTTGTTAGATTGTACACGTTTTACATAAACTTTGCATCCCCAAATCTTAAGAAAAGTCACAGTTCAAGATTCTCCATCCCATAACTCATATGGAGTCTTTCCAATAACTTTGGTTGGAGTTCCATATAGGATTAGTGCGAATGTTCCTAGAGCATGACCCCAGAATGATATCGGAAGTTCGGCCTGACTCATCATTGATTGGACCACATCTAATAGAATTCAATTTCTCCTTTCGGATACAACATTCAATTATGGTGTTCTTGGAGGAGTTAGCTGGGAAGAATGCACAACTTTTGAGGCAGTCATCAAACTAGTGGCTTAAATATTCACCACCTTGATTAGATTAAAAAGCTTTGATTGTTTTGCCAAGTTGATCATGTACTTCCATTTGAAATTGCTTGAACCTTTTAGCAGCTTCAGATTTGTGCCTCATAATGCAGATTTACCCATATCTACCGAAGTCATCCTTGAAAGTTATGAAGTACTAATAATTTCATCTAGCGTTTCTACTCATAGGTCCACAAACGTCGAAATATATGAGGAATAATAAGTCACTTGTTCTTTCACTTACACCTTTCTCTGCGGATAATCCTTCTTACTGCCTTTCTTCTTGAAAGCCCTTTTCATGTTCTGAATCATAAGAGCAAGATTCTTATGTACAACCTTGATACTTGGGTCAAGAATCTTTAGCATATATTCCTAAAAGCTCATTCATAGTCTTCTCCAACTCATTTATGTTAAAATTTAACATGAATTGGTTATACCCCTTATGAAGGGAGTGGAGAGTAATGTTAATTGTCAATTGGTAGCTCATCACCTAAAGTGACACCTGATCATTCCAAAATTCTAAAAATATCCCATCATTTTGAGAACGCGTGGACCAACAGGTTTACCTTCTTTGAAGATGCTTTCAAGGATTAGCTTTTGCAATGCTTAGTTCTTGCTTGTTTATGAAACATTGATCTAACCTGATGAATGATATCAAAAGCTTTCATGTTTTCTATTTGCTTTTGCAACTCAGAATTCAAGGATGCTAACATCAAACATGTGACATCAAGGGATCTACCTACTGCTGTATCATAGGATTTTCGAGTCTAGCAAACGCTTGAAGGGAAGGTTTAATTAGTAGGGAGAGGATTTTCAAGAACATCCAATTTCTTCTCAGACTTGATAACTATTCTTAAGTTGCTATACCCAATCCAGATATTTGTTTCTATTAAGTTTTTCTTTTTCGAGAATAGAGGGAAGACCAAAAGATGAGGTATCGGAGTTTGAATTAGGGGAAATCGTCTACAAGTACAAAAGTAAAATTTTAGATTTAGATTTATAAACAATAATTAAAATTTTAGTTTAAACAAGTTATCTGCTTTTAGTATAAAAATCTCCTCATTTCGACTAAAGATCCAAAACCCCAACTCATTTAATCCAAAACCGCCTTTGGCCGGTCACTTAAGAAATAAATGATTTAGGTTTATAACAACTTTGTTAGTGATACTCCCATAACTCTTGGTTAATGGGTAACATTGCATGTAAATACCCATTACTATACCTCAAAGTCTAAGTCCTAATTGGATACTTTATTGAATAAAACCTTACATATTTGTAAATTTCTTAAATATACTCTATTTTTTCTAATGGCATGCCCTTTGCCAATGATGAAAGACATAAATAGGTGTTTGTAAGGTTGGGTATCGAGTTACTGAAAATTTCAAAATTTCAAAATTGAGGACTTTAGTTACTATGTTTGTTCCAAATTTAGTACAATAATATCTAGTAGAACATTAACAAAGTAAAACAATAATTAAATTCATAATTATAATTGATCCTAGTATGACCCCTACACCGCAAACTAAACTTGAAGGAGCTTCCTTGTATTCGTCTTTTGATCGCCATCAAAAGTTGATTATCCAATCAACATAGAAGCTTTTTGAAATTTAAAATTTAAATAAAATTACAAGAATATACAATGGCCTACATTATGTGTTTAAGATACAAAAATACATAAATGATACTGTAACACCCCCAAATTTCTCGTTTTTGGAAAACTTATTTTAATATAAAACTCCTTGAGAAACTTGAGAGTACAACCGCCACGTGATAACGTTAAAGGCTTTAATACTAACTACTAACTGAACTTTAACTAATGCAGCGGAATAACTGAACTAACTTCTCTTTATTGATATAAACTTTATTGTACAACTATATAACAATGGAAATAAATAAAGTAAAATAACAACTTCTTGACTAATTATGATTCCTCACTAGCTCCCCCCCACATGAAGTATGCAACATATCAACCTGTAAAATCTGCTCGCCAAAATAGGGTCATAACAGGGACAAAGCCATAAAACAAAACAAATAAAACACGTGTCAGTAAAAATACTGAGTACATGTATATGCGGAATATTAAACTTGAAATATTTAATATTTAATTTAGAATTTGTATAATATGAAGTATATAACTTTGATAAAAATCCTTTTTCCTTGCCCAGATATCTTTCCTAAAGTGTGCACACCCCCAAGTTTAGTATTCCTTACTGAGTCTATTCGAGGGGTTACTACCTTGTCCACATGACTTATACAAAAAGTACATGGGTAAATAATATAATGGCTACCGTTCTTGTTATCCCCCAAGTTTAGTATTCCTTACTGAGTCTATTACGAGGGGTTACTACCTTAGCTTGTCCACATAACTTATAAAAAAGTACATGGGTAAATAATATAATGGCCACCGTTCTTGCTAATAAATAACAAGTCGTTGCCTCTTTATAATTGCGATCATAAAAGATCATATATCTAATAAAAATGCTTCTGAAATAATTCTCCTTTAAAAATACTAGTACTACTTATAAATTTAGCCATATAAAGGCATAAATAAAATAACTTGCTTAGAGAGGGTTTAAACTTGAGAAAAGAGATTTATTTCTCAAATTTGGTGTGAAGATTATGATGGGTGGAGACCCCTATTTATACTTGGGGGTAAGATAGAATCGGAATAGGACTAGGAAACTAAAAGATAAATATAGGAAAAAAAGATAAACTAATCTAGCTAAGATATAACTAATATTTACGATTATCTAACTAAGATTAGGAAAAGATATAAATTACTCCATCCGTTTCCTAAAGATCTTCCCTCTTTCCGATTAAGTGCGTTTCCAAAAGATCTTCCCTCTTTTACTTTATTCCTTATTTGGAATTTTTTTCCTCTTTTTACCCTCTCATGTCCCTATCGTTTGGTCAACCATTACATTATTAATTCAATTTTACTCCCTTTCTCTCTCTTACTTTAACCCCTTTTATTTGTTTATTTATCTTAACCCCTTTCTCTCTCCTACTTTACCCACCCCACACTCCACACAAATGGATCCTCTTTGGTATCTGTAAAAACAGTAACAAGGAAGATCTTTAGAAATTGAAGGGGAGTATCCCATAATACATAATTATCTAAGATAAAATAAATAAAAGATAAGAAAAATAACAAAAAGTAACCAAACTTCATCAAACAATCGGGAGATATATATGATGTGCCGGAAATTTTCTTTCTTTTTTTTTTCTTTTTCTTTTTCTTTTTTGTTTAAAAAATTTCTTTAATTCTTTTCCTTTATTTTTGTAAATCTTTTCTTTTCTAAACCTTTTTAGATTTCTTCAAAACATTTTAAAAAGTACTTAGGTTTTAAAACTAGTAAACTTAGGCCCGATATTTATTTGGACAATAATTTATTTTTAAATACCCAAAATCTTTTATAAAAGTCTATTTTAAAAATTCATTTTAGTAAATAACAAGCATTTTTAGAAAATAACAAGTCTTTTTAATAACCATAAAATTTCTAAAAGTATAAACATTAACTTATCAAAGATACGGAGTATTACAGATACGTTGACTGTATTTTCTATCCTAATAATTGGGCCATACATCCAACATTCAAGCATTAATTATTTCTCATCTCTCACTTAACAGTAAGTAAGTGACCAATTTATATTAAACAATTTTAACACAGTATTATTTAAACTAATCAACAATTTTAATTTAATAATGTTAGAAGTTAAATTTTGGTTTAATAAATTAAATTTTGGTTTAATAATAATAATAAAAATAATAGTAATAATAATAATAATAATAATAATAATAATAATAATAATAATAATAATAATAATAATAATAAATTGCAACTTTATTTAACAAATAAGAGTTGAACATCAAAATAATCAACTTTCTCTTAGAATTGGATCACGTAACTATTTGGCTCAAACTTTACATTAAAAAAAGCTTGTGCTAAACAGATTTTTAAACCCAAAAATTGATTTTAAGTAATGTTGTCCAAACAAGCAAAACAAGCCCAAAGTAATTTTTTGTATATTTAAAATTCCCTTTTTAATGATGTGTAATTATATCCAAAAAATTAAAAAAATTAGACATCTTTGCCTACAAATTAAATTTGTGTAATTTAAAAAATAGAATACACACGCCAGAAAAATGAATAGGGAACTTCAACTTTAAAAAAATTGTTTAATAATCATATTATAATAACAAATACCCAAAAAAATGAACAATTGATCAAGAAAAAAAAATTGTGATGATCTTATAAAAATAGTTCGATTATGAGAAGAATATCATTGTATGAATGATTCGAAAAATAAATTGAAATGCAAAAATTAAATATCATTAATATAAATATTATTTGAATTCCAATATATATAAAACAAAATTATTATATTTCAATTTCATAAGTCCAAATGTAATAAGTAACAAAATTAAATAATATGCTTCAAAATAGATCAAACTAGCATAATTAGGGGAGCGACTGATACGACTAATAGGGTTTATGATGCGAAATTATAAACAAGTTATACAAAAGCCTTATTTCCAAGAACACCCTAAAATCGTATAATCCATCTGCAAAGGGCGTAAATAGTTATATCTTCGATGCGTGCCTCGTTGATGTTATAAGACGTCAAATGAAATCCCTCTACATGAAGTCAACCACCACAATGTTGATAATCCCTTGGGTTTTGCTAGAACCTAAAATAAACCTTTTGTTTTAGCTTTTGTTAAAATTCTGTGGAAGAAAGTCTTCTTAACACACTCAAAATCTCAGGACAAGAAAAAGAAAAAAGGTGAAATTAAACTACTTACACACATCGCTTCTTATTTCGGCTGAAGCACGTCCAAAATGGAAGGACTTGATTTCCTTTCAATTAAGATGATAGCATTCTATTGATTGATTGATTTTCTCAATCAACTAATAATTGGTATCAATCAATAAATTATTAGTATCAATTAGTTATCCTATAATTGATTTTAAGCAAAATAGTAAGATATTACACATATCTTATTTTGTTTTTATTAGCACAATAATATATCAGCCTTATCAATATAATATTAGTCTAAAGGACTAATTAATCAACATCATAGTTTATGTGCGACCCTGTTGTCGACTTCAATTTAGAAGTAGATATTAATCATTATTTAATATTACAAGTCAAGATTGACTTCTAGAAAATTATCATGACTACCAAACTATATTGATTCACATAATTATTTACTAGTCTTATATGCACGCAATGCGTGCGAAAGCATACAAAATGATTCATATATAACACACATAAAGATACGATAATCTTAATTTTTTAATTAAAGTAGGTAGTAAGCCTTCTTTTTTATCTTTTAATATATTATATTTTACTGTGTTCCCTCATGTGTTGACATATATAATAGAGATAACATTGAGTTACACACCTCATTGTAGGACATACTCCAATACTTCTGATAGACCTCTTCCTTCAATAAAATCCTTTGTTTTCATCTCGTGGACATTTTCGATTGACTTCACCAATGACGGGAACAAATCAACTTTTGTCATCAGAGGATGTAGGAGATTTTGTAGTTTTCTTGAAAAACAACTGACATAATGTAATCCTTTTCTTGAAAACAACATAAATTATGTAATCGGTCAAAATTCTTAACTGAAAATTGAGGTGATTCACTCTTTAGATTACACCATTATTACTCTAAGTACTTAAATGAAACTCACACTAGACATTTTTTTTGAAAGAGAAATTTCATTAATTGAAGGCCAAACGACATCTACAATGGGTATTAAAGAAAAACAAAATCCAATCAAACGAGGTTACATCAAATTCATCTTCCAAGAAACTACAATGAACCAGATTGAGCAATACAGCGCAACCTCCTTGTATTTGCTGAATCAAGCAGCTATTGATGAAGAAGTCTATCATTATGACATAATTTGGGAAGAACAATCTTGATCTAGCCATGTTGACCGTATATGAGATTCCAATACCTTCATGTTTAGTGTCGAATTTCAGACAATGAGAACAGTTTCTCCTGACTATACTCACAACGTTTATATGGGAGAAGGAGATCTTTACAACAGAGACTAAAAACCCCATAACAGGGGTTGAGACAATCTCATAAAGAGAGACTGCTTTATTTAACAAAATAAGAAATAAATGAACTAAAAACTGAAAATAAAAGGAAAAAGGGGTTTACCATGAATGAAATCATCCATGGCAGCCCCTAATTGGTGAAAAAAGGTAGGGGGTGCTAGGGTTTGATGAGAGAGAAAAAAGAGAGGAGAACGGCTAGGGTTTTTTTGTAAGCTTCTTAGTCTTAGTCTTTATTTTCTTTAACACTATATACTTTGTAGTTGAAAAGTTAAGTGTTTCATTCCCTAATTTACACTCTCTCGTAGTCTCGTTACCTCTCATTATTGAGATTTAAATTGAATAAAATTAACTATATTGTATTATTTAGAAGTAGTCCTAAAAAGTATCCTAGGCATTGCACAAGTCAACAATTAGTTGTTTGCTTAAAAATAGAATCAACACCATTTACTAGAATTATTTGCAGCATACTCCATCTGTCGCTCTCTCTTTTTTTTTATCCATATAAGCCATGAAGGCAGTACAAAGTACAAAGAAGGAGAGGGGGATTCAAACCTGTGACCTATCGTTTACAACACCTCAATCTTAACCACTAGGCCAAGACATCCTTGGTATCTGTCTAATATTAATCACAAGACTTTTCATATCTGCCCGACCTATATTAATTGCAATACTTTTATTTGAAGCATGAACACGTTTTTTTTACTCTACAATAATATCCACACTTTTATTGAAATTTATGAAATAATATTATATAATTAACCTCTTCCACACACTCGATTCCAATTAAAGGACCTACAAATTCATCCGTCATATTTTGAGATATATAGGGATGGTGCTCCAGTTAATGAAAACATGAGGTTAAAGGATGATAGAATTGTCACCCCTAAGCATTTCAAAAACCACACCGGAAAATGTTAATAGGTTTCATCTTTCAAAAAAAATTAAGTTTGTGGGTTTATTTTGCAAAGAATGCTTATTAAAGGTTTTTTTCACAAAAAAAAATCACTTTTAAAAGGGTTTTTTTTACAAATTTTTCTTAAAATTTTGAAATCATAGTAGTTGGCTAGTTGCGACCAACATTAATTTTTCCTTTTCTAAAATAATGAGGTAAACTGGAAAGATGGCGTGAAGAAATGAATAAGAAAACCCAAAAGTCCCAAGTCCAAAGCTTAGTTTTTCAAGGAGACTTCCTGTATTTATCTGGATTGGTAACACAAATGAACATCTTTTAAGAATAGTATATATACTCCTTGAGAGCATCAAGTTCAATCTGCTTACAAAATTAAGCAGAAACAATTATAAAATTAAAGTGCGTATTAATAATTGCTACATACAAAGTTACAAGTAGGAATATGCAGGACTCTTAAAGACGCAATAGAGATTAAATTTTGATCTCTATAGGGCTTAAACTATATGATGCCATTTACAGGAGAAGTGGTAAAAACAGGTTGACTCTTGTCTATGTTAGCTGTAGTTACACTATTACTACTGCTTTTCCTCCTAGGCTTTGCTTCTCCCAGCATTGAGATCACATCTCTCATTGATGGTCGATCCTTTGGTGCTTTTGCGGTGCAAAGGAGCGCGATTCTGAGCACTAGTAACATCTCTTCTTGGACATGTTTACTGTCTCCTGCTAAGCTAGGATCAAGTGCTTCTTCTAAAGGTCTGTTGTTTCTTCCTTTGTTTCGTATCCACCCTACAACATCTATTGAATCTCCGAATTCTTTGTCAATCGGCCTCTTTCCGGTTATAAGCTCCAACAGGACCACCCCATAGCTGTAGATATCACTCTTCTCATCGACTTTTAAAGAGTATCCATACTCTGATCAACCAAAAATAAGCAAACAGAATAATCATTAGTGTTAATTTTTAGTTATTCTGAAGTTGTTCTTTCTGAAACACACGGGCAGTAATAAGTTTACCATAAATCAAGTAGGATTTGATAGCTATTTGGACAATCAATTAATGAGCAGAAAACTCTTATTCCTATACTAAGTCAATATTTCGGATCAACATTACAAAAAATATGAGTATATGACTAATAATACCTAAGAGTTGTGAGCTCTCTACACACTCAAAAAAAAAAGGAAAAAAAACAAACAGAAAGATGACTGAAGGGACTTACCAGGGGCTATGTAGCCATGAGAACCAGCAATCATAGAGACAGTTTCGTTGTTCTTGACCATCATCTTGGCCAATCCAAAATCGGCAATTCTTGCTTCTAGATTGGCATCAAGCAATATATTGTTTGATTTAACATCACGGTGAATGACTGGAGGATGACAATCATGGTGAAGATAGACAAGCCCTTGAGCAACTCCAACTGCAATGTTATATCTTGATACCCAATCTACTAACAACTTTCCGGCTTCTCTTCCATGTAAAGCATCTCCAAGGTTTCCATTGTGCATGTACTCGTATATAATCATAACTTCCTTATCATTATGAAGATATCCCAATAATCTTACAATATTCCTATGTCTTAATTTTCCTAGAAGGTTCACCTCCCCTGCAAGATCATCACCCCTGTTCCCTGCCTCAATGTCAGTCTTTGCTTTCCACAGCTTCTTGACTGCCACAATTGTGTTCAACCGAGTTACCTCAGCCTTGTAGACTATTCCGGTGGCTCCCATTCCGATCACATTTGCCTCCTTGATACAGGAGAGGATTTCATTGCTAGTGAATCCAAGCCTTTGGAAGGCCATTAGCCTCCAAGGCCACTCCCCATTTCCATTATCATCATACATCTCAAAGCATGTTCCATTTGAGTACCATCTTTTGTATATGATGCGGGTTCCTAGGGCCGCAATCCCAACAGCTAAAACAACAGAAACCCCTATTGCCCATCCTGTTAGGATACGTTTGCTACGGAGATCTTTATTCCCTGCTTTATAGAGTGAGTTTACGGAGCAAGGAGAAAGGATCCCACCACAAAGTCCTTCATTTCCTGCTAGATCAGATGGATTGATAGTCCTAAGTATACCATTTACTGGGACAGGACCAACAAGCTGGTTATGTGAGACATTGAACATCTCTAAGGCTGGTGAACTACCAAAATGTTCTGAGATTTTGCCTGTTAAGGTGTTGTTGGAGAGATCAAGAACTGCCAATGAAGGCATCATCGCAATAGAATCTGGGATTTCACCATTTAATTGATTGTCTTTAAGGTTTAAAGTTACCAGTTTCTGACAGGAAGCTATGCTTTCTGGGATAGTACCAGTGAAATGATTTGATGAGAGATCAAGAACAGAAAGTGAAGGGCAGTCCTGAATCTGATCTGGGATTTTGCCTCCTAAATTATTGTCTGCGACCATGAGAGTTTGGAGATTGACAAGGGATAGAATAGTGGAGGGTAGAGAAGATTGTAGGAAGTTTCCTGAAAGATCGATAAACGAGAGAGAAGATGAAGAAGCAAGATCATAAGGAATACTACCAGTGAGACTATTATTTGCTAGTTCTAGTCTTTGAAGCTTAGGTAATATTCCAAGACCCAAAGGTATAGTACCCGAAAGTTGATTGTTTTGGGCTCGAACACGAACTAGTGAATGACATTTAGACAAGCTAGCTGGTAAAGAACCATCAAAAGCATTATTGAACAGAATGAGTTTAGTCAGGTTACCTTGATCACAAACTCCATTCGGAATTTCACCCGAAAATGAATTGGATGAAACATCCAACCATTGCAAGGGGGATATTGTACCAAGATCACTAGGCAAAGGCCCAGAAAGTGAGTTATTCCAGAGCTCAAGAATCTGCAACTGAGGCAGCTTACCAATCCCAGAAGGGACTGAGCCTGTTAACTTGTTAAACATCAAGTTTAGCAGCTGCAAGTTCTTCAATTCACTTATCTCATCTGGGATTTCCCCTGATAATAAATTATCAGAAAAATCAAGCGAAACTAGAGATGACAGATTACCAATTGTTGGTGGGATTTTACCTTCTAACCTGTTTTTATACAAGTAAAGTGTATCAAGCTGAACTAGCCAACCTAATTCAGCTGGGATTTCACCACCAAGATTGGCAATTGCCAAATCCAAGTACTTGAGATTGGTTAAATTACCAAACTCTTTAGGAATCCTTCCTTCAATGAAGTTGTATCCAAGAATCATGGTTTCTAGAGAAGTCAGCTCCCCAAGCTGAGGAGGAATTTTGCCTGTCAAATTGTTTCCTGACAAGCCTAAGAACTTTAACTTCTTCAAGTTCATATAAGAAGCAGGAATTGATCCCGTGAAGTAACTTCCTCTAAGATCAAGAGTCTCAAGAAGAGTAGCATTGCTTAAATCAACAGGAAGATCACCCTCAAAATTATTTCCAGAAGCATTTAAATATGTTAAAGAATCAAACTTACCAAATCCCAAGGGAAAAGTCCCCGAAAACAGATTCTGACTCACATCTAAGAACTTCAATGATGTGAGATTTGTGAGAGAATTTGGTAATAATGTTGAAAACGCATTGCAGCATAAGTTGAGATCAGACAGAGAATTCAGCTGTTGGAAATCATCCGATACCTTACCACTCAGGTTCATGTGGGAAAGATCGAGCTTCTCGATGAATCCGAGCTTATTGCAGTGGACTCCAGTCCAACTGCAATGAGCTGAATAATTATCTCTGCTTGGTACATTCCAATCATTTAAGCTGTCAAGTGGATCAGCTAAGCTCGATTTTATCGATAAAAGAATCGAAACTTCATCATTAAGATTATTAGTTCCACTGATAGTGTAACTACCAATGTAACAGTAAAAGAGGAAAAACAACAACAATGATAGCTCAACTTTAAGCTGCATTATTGTTGCTCAAGAGATCTTCTACTAGTTAGTTACACTTAAGTGAGTGTAACTACTTTTTCATGATTGCCGGAACGAAAACAGAAGGTGGGTTCTTGTGGGTCAGGGGAGTTTCAGTGAAAAAATGTGAAGGAAGAAGAAGATGGAAGATGGAAGAGAGAAGATTTGTTAATGAATGAAGCATCAATTTAAGTAAAATAGTTGTACTATTTAAAAAAGGATTAGATGAAAAAATATTATTAATTATTGAATTGGATGATGTAAAATGGGTTGTTAAATCTGCAAAGAAAGAAATGAACATGTAAATAAATTTGGATTTATTGGGAGAATCTCCGACATTAAACATGGAGAGAATGTGTTTCTCTTAACTTACTCCAGTTTCTTACTTCCTTCTAGTACTGTTAATATATGGTTGGTCAACTATATTAGTAAGTAAATTAAAATATACATCTTTTTTATAGAAAAAAATTGGTTGATTTCTGTAGAGTATTCAGTGGCAGTCTGTCTGATTGAAGAGTTGTTTATTGATGCATAATGCAGCACATCTGTTTACGCTCTTGCATTTCTTAGAAGACATTATATTAAGTTTAACCAGATGCATATATTGCAGAGTTTAATCTTAATCCTTGGTGAAAGTAGTTTCCCAGGTTAGAACATCCTCTCTTTTCCAATATTTTTTTTGGAGGCGTAAGCGCAACATAAATATATTCATTTATTGGAAGTCATATAGTATTTGCAGCAAGTATTAAAAAGAATGAAACACAATGTAGATCAAACAAAATGATTATTTTTTGTAATTATAATGATCATGAACTAGATCTACCAATAAAGCGTACTTTAAAAAATATTTTATGTTTTCTTTACATGGGGTATAATTCCTCCGTTCTTTTTTATGTTGTTCACTTCAATTTCGGTGAGAACTAATGAGCAAGTACAAAAATATGAGACAGAAACTGAAGAGGTGGAGAGATAAACTAAAAAGTGGGACAGAAAAACTAAAAAGTAGTTTAAAATATTAAAAGTGGATGACATGAGTACTGGGGAAAAAGAGGAGAAAGTAGATGGAATAGGTTAACAAGGATAGAATTTAATAGTGTGTAGATTAGAAAGAAACAAATAAAAAAAAAGTGTATAGATTAAAAAGAAACAAATAGAACATATGTACAAATAATATTAAAAAAAAAAATTTGTTAAATTATTGTCTAAGAGAATTTATATGAGAATGATATGCAAATATCCCCTGGCTATATATTCGATGGAATTGTAGTTTCATCCAGTATTAGGATGCAGTTTCACTTTGAGGACATGAAAGTTAATTACAAAGATTTGGAGGAGGAAGTAAAAACATTTATTCCTTAAAAGAAACTACTTTATAAATCATAATAAACTAGGGGGAAAGAAGACTGTGAATCCCGAAGATGCATGGCCAATATGATTAGGACTTTGTCCTAAGTTATGTCAAATGAAGAAGAGTAACTTTCAAGTATGACAAAGATTCTTGTAACTAAAGTGTTATTATGAAAAGTATTGATGTCTTGAGGAGCACCCCACCATTTTTAGAGAGGGATTCAAGATTTTAAATTTAGTAGGGCATTAAAATCAACAGATAGAAAAATATACTAGATTTTAAGAAATTCCATCAACTAAATAAAATTACCCCAAATAAGTCACCTAAGTCATAACCTATACATAAGAAATAATTTATTATACTTGGTTTGGTCAAGTCTCATATTTTAGAAAATCAACTAGTATTTTGGCTCATACGATGTTTCAGATCAATTACATACAATAAACAAATATGCTTAAATGTCATAATCTATTTTGCCACTTTTCGTATTCTTTGTCCATTAAGAAATTGAAAAGTTTACGTCATGACGTGATAAATAAAAAAATATGAAAGGTTTAAGTTTGAAAAAACATAGCTTGAATTGTGGTAAGAGAATATGACATCAATAGTCTCTTGTTAGTTATTAAGAGTGTTATAGATGCATATACTTGTTTAAACTTTTTAAGCCAAGTATATATATTAGAAGATTTTATTACATTTTATTTCAAACATTAGACAATAAAGTCATAGTGTACTGATGGTTAAACTCTTACTTTTCATTCAAAGACCACATGTTTGAAACGTTGCAATTACACAATATTTATATTTTTAAATTGAGGTGTACACAGACATACAACATTTGTTTTAGAGGTTTGAGGATAGTGTCACGTAGCACATAAACTTCCGTAGGCTCGATTTTTGATATATTTGTATAGATTTACAAAATCAAAAATCATCACTATTTATGATTTCATAATAGGACAATGATAGAAATTTACAAAAACTATTGTTAATTTTGAAAAAAATATAACAAAAATTATTGAGTATAGCTGTTATACTATAATTAATGGTGCAACCACCCAATTTATCAATTACCAAAAACTAGATCTTACACCTACAAATCAAGGCCTTCCCAATTTAAATATTCCAACACTACCAATTTTTCAATTTTACCCAGACTTTCTCTCTCCTCGTTTTCCGACAATGGACATTCGACACCGACAACCACCTTTACCTTTGATGGCGCCGATGAAACCTTCTCAATGGAAAACTATCGCCTACGATAAATAAAATCCAAACCAATTTCAGATCAAATCGATGCCAAATTGAGGAATACATTATGATTATGTTTGGGCTCATTTCCAGCCATAGCCCAATTATGAGGAAGAAGAGGCCCAATAGGTGACCTCGCCACCTGGCATTAGGAACCACCTAAGTGGGTGTTTTCCAGCTGTGAGTGCATTCCAGCTCACTTACAGTTGGGGGTTCTAGAGCACTATAAATACCAGTTCTGTTATTTCCCTAGGAACACTACAAGAGGGGGGGTGAATTGTAGGTGTAGAAATAAACGTAACTTTTTGCGGAAATTAAAACTTAAACGAATAAACAAGCTAAAGGAACACAAGGGATTTTTACGAGGAAAAACTTCTTGGGCCCAACAAGAAGAAACAACCTCGACCACTAGGGATTTTAAACTCAACACTTTCACTAATTAGGCCAAACAACTCTGTTACAACCTAATTCTAACTCGAGCCCTACCTTGAGTTCCTAAACTCAAGTTCCTGAACCACTGTTCCCTTAACAGCAGTTCCTCTCAACTTCACTCGAAGTTTTCTCACACATACAAGCTTCACTCAAAGCCTTTCTCTTACAGAACTTCACTAAAAGTTCCTTACCCAAAAACCAAAATACAATTGATCGATATAAGCTTAGTGGAATTAGAGTAAGAAGGCAAAGAACAAATGGCTATTATGAGAGAATGAAGGCACTGACACTTAATAAGTTAAACTCACTTAATTACTTAGTCAGACACAATTTGGAACTTATCTAGACTTCTATATTTATAGTGTTAATCATGAAGAACGTGGGATTAATGTTAGAGTACACGTTTTAATCCATTTACCATGATGTTCCTTCCCCTAAGGAACACGTTTTACATCATGTCCCATGATCCCATGAACTATAAACGAACGTGGATAAAATGCAGCCATTACTCCTAAATAATAAAAGTTCCTTCAACATTATCCGAAAATCAGTTTTTATAAACTCTTTTTATCTTTAAATCTGAATTTCTAATCTTTAAGAAAATAATATCTTTAAAGTAAAATCTTTCTAACAACCGGATATTTATTTTCTTATTTTCGAAAAATAAAATCTTTTCCAAAACAGATTTTCTTTTTAAAACTGATTTTATCATTTGAAATTAGAAATAACTAATTTCCTATAATCTAGGCATGACTTACTCATTATCTTTTAATCGTTATACTAAGTACACGCCTAAGTCTAGTTCCTTATATTAGTTCAGTTCCTTTAACATATTTGCTAAGTGCCACTGAGTTTGTTCCTTACAGAGGAACAAACGCTTCATTCTCAAATATTCTGCCACAGTTCCTTACCATTCTTTCTTTGTTCCTTTACATTGGAACTAGGAAATAAAACGCCTAGCTTCTATTATTCTTGATCCAATGCTTGCTCCAGTATCAACATAGAAACTTCTTTACTTAGCCTTTGAAATCCTCTCTTGACTTCTTCATTGACTTTGTATTCTCCCAGTTTCTTGCATTGATACCTTAGACACCATACACTTAAATAATTCATTAGTTCACTACTTAGTTTGTTCCTTTGTTTCTTTGTCATTATCAAAACTAGGGTTCAACAAGTTCCTTCATCAATGAACATGTATTGAATTCTTACCTAACAAACCAGAGCATCTCTCTCTAGACTTTCTCTCTCTAGCTTGATCATCAACTGACTTGAGCGTCGGAGAGGCGATCCCGGAACCACCTCCGGGGCAGTCTAACCTTGTCTTTTGCAGGATTCCGGTGTACGGACAATTGACTCAGGACAACGAGATCTGACCCGACACCTAATTAGCACATCTTAAACATACTTATTTTCTAGACGAAACAGATTACTCCTCGATCGACTTTGATTGCGACTCGAATTCGTGAAAACTAGATGAGAATCTACTCCTTCACACTCTGTGCTCTGCAAATTTGTAGGAGTTTCATAGAGGTTAATTGGAGAATCAAAGGTAATATTTGAAGGCATTTCTTTGATGATGAAAGAGTGAAGATCAATTGACGGTTTTACTATACAAAAAGGAGAGAGATGGAAGAAGGCGACGGTAATTTGAGTTATCAATTTTCAGAAAAGTGCAAGATTTGAAGAAAAAGAAGAAGATCGACAATTTGAGTTGAATATTAGGGCTTCAATCATGAGGAGGATGTTGCTTCTTAGCTTCTTTAAGCGGACCTAATTGTGGAGGTGATAAGGGGTGAATGAGAAAGGAGGAAGGAGGAGGGGAAGATGATACAAGTGTGCTGAGAAGTGACATAGAAGTGAGTAGTAATATGATAAACTATATAAAGAGTTGACAAATGATTATGAAAGGGGAATATAATATAAATTTGCTAAAAAATAACATAAAATTACATCAACTTGTGTATCAATGATAAGGTATATAAAGAGTTGAAAATGATAATGCGATGAGGTAAATAATACAAATTGGCTGAAAAATGACATAAAAATATCAGTTTGTGTAATAATAATAAGATATTAAGAAGTTGACAAATAATAATGAAATAGAGGGAAAATTATACCAGTTTTGTTGAAAAATGACATAGAAGTTAGTAATAATGTGTTAAGTCCACATTTTACACTTTGTTTGACGGATTTTGAGGAGGAATTTGATGTAGTTTGTGTTAGTTTTAGTGGATCTGTGCTAAATTATAGAAATTGAGGAGATCAGAGTTGTGAAAGTATGTGAAGAGCTAATTAAGGATTTTGGCTTTTTGGGAGTTTGGTAGCAACATTGTCATATCATCGGGTCTAAATTGAAAGTTTGTGGGCCTTGCAAAGGAGTCTTCGAAGGAGCACGACTTGCGGACTAAACAATAGCTTGTGGGAGAATGTCGAGGGCTTACCGCGGATCGTGGCATGTAGCGCGACTCGTGGCAGGTGGCGCACAATTAGATGATTAACGCGGGTTGCGTTAGATGCAGGGCTGCAGTTTAGTTAATGTTATTTTCTCGTTTTTTTCTTTTAGTGAGTGTTCGAAAAATATAAATACCTGGGATTGTTTTTTTAGAGGGGATTATTACGTTGTTATTAGTTTTGCCCTAATTGTGTTTTCTTTGCAAATTGGAGATTCAAGGATTTGGATTCATCTTTCATTCAAGCACTATTTACCAAGGTTTATTTGTTTCTCTTCTCTTTATATTTTTTTTAGTTATGTTCTCAATTAATTTTGTTGATTTTATTGATATAATTAGTGAGTAGTCTTTCTTTCTAAGATTGAATTGAGCCTTAGTATGGATTGATCATATGAATCATCTCTAATTCCCATGTTGTGACTTAATTACACATGCTTAGGGTTTGATAAGATTATTTTTTTAGTCAATTTTGCATCTTGATGTAGCCGTACTTATATATTACCAATGAAAGTTGGAGTTGAAATAAGGAGTTATATATTTGTTGCTAAATTATTATTCTATTAATTAAGTTCATCAACAAAAGTTGGTCTTAATTTAGATAGTCTTGTCACTGATCTGAATTCTCTCATGAAGATAGGTGAGACTAGAATAGGGAATTGTTTTAACATTGGTTCTTAATACTTCTAATTATGTGTGTAAGCCATGAAAATAGGAGACATGCATATTAGTTAGGCCTTTTGGTATCACAAAAGTGAGCATTAGGTATTGAGGAATGACTAAGGATCTAGCTAGTTTCGATTCATAGTTGTTCTTTATTGCTGAGTCATAAGGAACTGTCAATCTCGCCCAAGCTATAATTGAATAATTGAGATGTGGATTATAATTTGATTATTTCATATTAGTAGTGATGCTTAATCTAACTGTTTTAATCATCATATATATCGAAGTTTGTCATGTCTTGTTACTAGTTTAGTTATTAGTTAATAGACTTTTCTTGAGTTTCGAATTTTATAGCTATTTCAAATCTAAAATCATTAGTGTTTAATCTCGCACCTTCTTGAGTTCGACATGTATGTGGTACGACATTGTTCACTTATGGTATTAAAAAAAACTTAACATAATGATCTGAAACATACCAAAAATGATATACAACATATTTAAAATGACATAAAACAATAGCAAAATGATATAAAACACATCAATAATGACATGAAACAATTATTTAGTTTACACATATGAGACTTTATTACACGATAGGTTATGGCGTAACATGATACACCCAAGACACACTCCTAATTTAAACTTTAATTCTGACGTAATAGAAGTTGCATATATAATAACAAAATGCATAGTCTACAGATTTATCTTATATCAACAATCATCATTGTACAAATTTTAATTTCTAATACCACCTCCTTTTATATTAACTAGAATTTTTTGCACGGGATGCGTGTTTGAATTTTTTTCGAAACAGAAACTCGATTTTCTTCGGTATAAGAGTCAAAATTTGAACATTAGACATACAAAATATAATTATTTTTAGTTGTAAAATTTGATTGGTTTAGTTTCTGTCACTTAAGTCTCTCACCATTCTTTTTGTTTTTTTTTTTTACTTTTCAAAGTTGAATTCTATGAATAAATAGAAATTTTATTTAATTTATTTATGATTTCTAATGTTATAATTATTTAGTTGATTTTTGAATTAAGTACAGTACTTCATAAATTGTAAAGAAAGTAGACACTTTGATTTTAAGTCAATTTTTTCATAGGTTGTAGTTTGTAAGTGAATTATTAAGTTTTTATAAAGTTTCCTCATTTTAGTGATTTGCATAACGTAAATTATGCAATCTTATGATTTTAGTTGACTTGTGAGTGATTGTTATAATTACATTTTTGGTATTTTTGTTTGAAGCACCCTTTGATTTGTAGGTGAATTTGTAATTTAGAATGGGAAGGGGGGCAAAATAGGCATTTCAAAAGAGGACACCATTACTCCCCCTTCTCTTATATAATAGAGATAATTTGTAATTGCAAATTCACAAAGAATAGTTACACTACAAATATGATCAATTAACCAAAGAGAAAACAAGAAATTTAAAAAATAACTAGAAACAAAAAACTAAAGAACTTCAATTGAAACACAAACAAATAATTTTAAAGAAAAAAATCTTAAACTAAATAAGGACAGAGTGAGAATGCGTCTGATGAGTCCTAATAAGATATCGTGGATATTATAATCCAATATACGGTCAATTGCTTCATTGGCTTAATGTTTCTTTGATTGTCACATCAAATTAGTGAAGCAATCTAATCACCGCCTTTAGGTTTTGGGAGGGTTAACTTCTTTTTCTCAAAAATAACTAGTTTTTTAGGCCGTGTCTATGTTATAAATTGATATGAAATAACATGACAATATATTTCCAAAGAGATGTGGTTTACAAATAAAAAGATGTGGTTGATGGTAGAATGATGACTTTCTTAGGTCAATAGTCAGTAGATCAAAATATGATAAATAACTTTTTTTGAAGTTGAAATGAAAGATGTCTTGTCATGTCAACATGTGGAGATTTGGTGACACATGACTGGTTTTAATGTTCACCCACACGTTTTAATATTAGTTTAAAGTGGAGTAAAATAGGTAACTACACCTTTTGTTGCGCAATTATGCTTGACATGCTACAACTTCTAGTGTTGTTTTTCTCTTTTTCTAAAAGACTCGAATAAACCTTTTTATAAAATAATGGTAGGGGCACATACCACCCACGATATCAATATAGGTCTGCCCTACGCAGTTTGCCTAAAAAGAACAAATAAATTATGGTTGTTCTATAGTTTATTTTCTTGCTTATTAGAAAAATATATTGTATCATCATCCTTTACAAAATCTTCACAGTAATCCAAATTTAGTAAGTTACGGTATAAACTTTCCCATATGGCTATATTATCCATCGGAAATGAATCAACATAAAAATTCTGAACAAAAAGTAGGTATGGACTATGAGCGTATAGTAAATCTAAAAGTTATAATAGGAAGAAATTTCTAGAAATTGAGCTTTTATATGATACATTTGATGAAACTAAAAATGGGTCTAGACAACCCAATAAAGAAGAAGAGAGTTCAATCCACATAAATGTCCAAAGAAAGTGCCATACTAAAATCAATTAACAAAAATAGGAGTACCTCTCTAGCTTATATTATGGTATTTTCTATCCTTTTTTTCTAATATAGGACAACTTACATGTACATAACATATATAGAGTTCAACATTATACTATTAGGCCAATCTTTATTGCTTTGCAACTAGTCAGATAACTTTCATACATCTTCATACCCAGAAGAAGCAAAAAATTAATACTTAGGGGAAATTGCACTTTACTACATTAAAGTTATCTGTATGTATGTCTCATGAAATGGATGATTGATTAGTTGGGTAGGACAAAAGACGAATCTTAGCATGTTATAGACAAAACCAGACTCTGGAAGAAAACGAAATCATTCCCTTGATTTTAGTTTCAATTGACAAAATGACTCCCATGATTTTTGATTTTAATTGGTAAAATCAGTACTATGATATATTTCTACTAGAGGTGTCAATCTGGGTCACTGGCTGGGTTTGGGTTGACCCAGGCTGGGTCGGAATGATTTGGGTCGGAATAATCTGGGTGACACCGTGTCATGGGTCGGAACTGGGTGGGTCGGGTGAACTTGGGTCGGGTGAAACTGGGTGAGAGGATCTCGGAACTGGGTCGGAAATGGGTCGGGTGAGACTGGGTCGGCCGGTATCTGGGTTGGGTGAATTTGGTCGGAATGGAATAAGGTGAAGTCGGTCGAAATCGGCTTTCGGAATGACTTGGGTCGGAAGAAATCGGCTTTCGGAATAACTTGGGTCCGTTATCGATTTCTTCCGACCCAAGTAACCAGAAAGCCGATTTCTTCGACCCAAGTCATTCGAACCGATTTCTTCGACCAAGTCATCGAAAGCGAACTTGGGTCGGAAGAAATCGGGTTTCGGAATGACTTGGGTCGGAAGAAAACGGCTTTCGGGTTACTTGGGCGGAAGAAATCGATATCGGAATAACTTGGGTCGGAAGAAATCGGGTTTCGGAATGACTTGGTCGGAAGAAATCGCTTTCGGGTTACTTGGGTCGGAAGAAATCGATATCGGAATAACTTGGTCGGAAGAAATCGGGTTTCGGAATGACTTGGGTCGGAAGAAATCGTTTTCGGGTTACTTGGGTCGGAATCGATTCGGAATAACTTTGGCGGAATAATTCGACTTCCGGAATTACTAAGGTTGGAAGAAATCGGCTTTCGGGTTACTTGGGTCGGAAGAAATCGATATCGGAATAAGTTGGGTAGGAATAATGCGGCTTTCGGAATTACTTGGTTTGGAAGAAATTGGCTTTCGGGTTACTTGGGTCGAAAGAAATCGATATCGGAATAACTTGGGTCGGAATAATCCGGATTCCGAATTACTTGGGTGGAAGAAATCGATATGGAATGAATTGCGTCAGAATAAATCGACCTTCAGAATTAATTGAGTGTTCAACAAATCGACTATCGGAATGACTTGGGACTTGGGTCAGAATAAATCGGATTTCGAGTTGGGTCGACAAAAATCGGATCTCGGTGGGACTTGCCGACTTGGTTCTTGGAACGACTAAATATCGAACCGGCGGCTCCGTGGCGTATTATGATATTGTGGTATAGATTATCTATTATAGTCATTATACTTTATACTTATAGTGGTATATTATAGTAATCTGTAATTATACTGATATTGTGAATTGTGGTTGGGTAATTGTTAATTTTTTAATAATACATTGAATCATTAATAGTTTGATACTTATATTATTATTATTAATTTGAAATGTTACTACAATAAGACTTATAAATTATACTTATATTATTGGGTCATTCACCATTATTGGCTATTGGCAATTGGCCTATTGACTAAGTTACTAAGTAGTAACTAGTAAGTATCGCTCATTAGTTATTCAGTTATTTAGTTATTCTTATTCATGATTGCATATGTATTCAAGTAACAAGTAACAACTAACATATAACAAGTAACAAGTAACAACTAACAACAAACAGCCATAAGGATTATTGATTATGAGTTATAGACTTATAGTGTTAGGGTTAATAAACTATTAAACTTAAACATTTTGTTAGTTAGTGACTTACTTACTCTTTTGTCTGAAATCTGAATCAGTTACTATATAGCAACAAAAAGAGTTAGAATTAAAGAATTAGGTTGACGTTAAAACATTAATGAAAGCATCTTAATTAATTTGTAATTATAAAATTGTTCGACTTTTCATCGATCATGGAACAACTCAACAAGTAACAATCATCAATGTTAATCACTTAATCGAATATGTCATATGAAGATCAGAAGATTATACATAATCATACACTATATCACTAAAGGATGAAGATGAAATATTGAAGCTATGAAAGTAGATCATGGTCTATAATCAGTATGAAATAATAATCATGTCATTGTATCAGTAGAGGATGAAACATTGATCGAATTTCGTTCAGTTAAGCTGTTAAGGTTGACATAAATCAAATGATCATAAAGTTGGCCTATTGCCTAAGTATCGCCTATTACTCTATTAGTTATTCACTTATTTAGTTATTCTTATTGATGATTGCATAAGTATTCAAGTAACAAGTAACAACTAACATGTAACAAGTAACAACCATAAGGATTATTGATTATAAACTTATAGTATTAGAGTCAATAGACTATTAAACTTAAACAGTTTGTTAGTTAGCTTAGCGACATAAATCAAATTGATCATAAGATATTAAGATTGATTGTCTTCGACATTAATCAAAAGTCAAAACCATCAAATGATCATACGATTGATCATCGATGTTATTACACAGTTTTAACAATAATCAAAGCATACTATAAATCCGTCTATTTCATTACTTAAATAATCACACATTAATGCATTTCATACTTAACAATTAATAATTTAAACTTTCATTGTTTCACAAACTTTTCACATCAATACAATTACATCATTATTCATTGAACTTTTAAAGTAAGTAGGAATTATTAAAACAGTTAGTAAACATCATTCATAATTATTTTTACATTAATGATCTTGTTCATAATTAAAAATAGTAATTAAATTTCTAAAGTTTGTAATTTTATTAATTTATAATATTAATAATTAGTAATTAGTATTACTAAACAAATTTACAAATTAATACTAAATGTCTAAAAGAACTATAAATGAAATTTAAATGAACTCTAAATGAAATCTAAAATCAGAAATCTTAACTAAAAACCCTAAATGAACTTACAAAAATTAATCTTACCCACTCATTCAAACAATGGTTAAATCTCAACCTTTGATCTAACCCTAAACCTCAACCGTTGATCTAACCATAAATGAATCAATCTCAACCCTTGATCTAACCCTAAACCTCCCCTAACGCCCCTTGGTATATAAACCTAAATTTCTAAGAGCACGCTCATTTCCTCACTTCATTTCTCTCTCATTCATTTTCTCTCATCCTCTCTCAGTCTCTCTTATTCCGGTTTCTCTCTAAGTGTGAATTAGGGTTTCTCTCTAACTCTCACAGTCTCACACTCTCACTTCCTCACTTCCTCACTTCCTCACTCTCACAGTCTGATACATTCATTTTCTCTTCTCTCAGCTCTCTCTTATTCCGGTTTCGTCGAAGATGCAGCAAAAAAGTAGATAAATAACAAAGCTTTCGGGTTTCGTCGAAGAAGAAGCAAAAAAGAAGATAAAAAATAAAGCTTTCGGGTTTCGTCCAAGAAGAAGCAAAAAAGAAGATAAAAAAGCAAAAAAACAAAAAAAAAACGCACATTTAGTCTTCAAAAAATTATGTCGCAACCACCAGGTAAGTTTTCTTTTTTCTTTTTTTCTTGATTTCGTTTTTTTTTTTTAGATTTAGGAAGATCTGCACTTGCATGTGATTGTGGGAATATATGCTGGTCCAGTTTGCAGATTTACTGGAATATTATGTTTTTTTTTTAATTTTACTTGTTTTTTTTTTTTTGAAGATCTTGATTTTTTTTAATGCTTTTACTTTTTATCATCTGTAAAATTGTGAATGTGAGTATGTTAGTTACAGATCTGATATCTATACTATTTTCGGAATATCATGTGACATGTGTTTGAGATATATATTTTTTTTTACCTTTACTTGTTTTTTTTGTCCAGATCTAGATTATTTTGGGAATTTTTTTCCATGTTTGCTATTTCAGTTTTTTACGGAATATGTGAGATCTAGATTGTGAGATTTTTTTCCATGTTTGCTATTTCAGTAAAGTTCAGTTTTTTACTATTTTACTTTTTCGGAATATCTTTTTTTTCTATTATTTTACTTTTATTTTTTTACGGAATATGTGAGATTGTGAGTATGTGTCTATGTGACTATGTTTTTAAGTTTTTTTTATGTGGAACTTCATAAATCATAATTATAATTTAATGTGAAATTGTGAATGTGCGAATGTTACTATGTGAGATCTGATATCTATACTTTTTTTTTTGAACTTTACTTGTTTTTTGTGTGTCCAGATCTAGATTATTTTGGGATCTTTTGCCATGTTTGCTACTGTTTTTCAAGTTCAGTTCTTCATAGTGATTTTTTTCTATCTTTTTTTGTATTATTTTGCCTTTTATTTATGTACGGAAAATGTGAGATCTGAATTTGCCATTGTATGTTACAAAGCCATGTTTGCGGTTTGCGTTTTATTTTGCCTTTGTATTAGTTCTTCATTTAATTATAATAATTATAATTATATATAACAATCATAATTAGTTTTTTTATGTGAGATCTGAATAATAAAATCATCTAGGGTTTGTGTTCTAGAATCTAGCCTCGGATTTTACACTTTTACTTAAATTGAATAATAAAATTAATAAATTTATTTATGTTAAATAATAAAATGATCTAGGGTTTGTGTTCTGGTTCATAAGTTCTGTTCATGTATGTTCCTGTTTTCTGGGTGCAAGTTTTGGGCATTGTGTTTTGGGCTTTTTTCTGGGTGCTTGTTTATATTGGACATTTGGAGTTTGGACTGTCTTTTGAGCTTTGTATTTGGGCTTAGGGCTTGACTATTTAGGGCTTGACTAGGGTTTAGGGCTTGACTATTTAGGGCTTGACTGTTTAGGGTTTGATTGTTTAGGGTTTGTGTTTAGGGTTTCTGTGTAGGGTCTAGAGCTTAGGGTTTTTGTTTAGGGTTTGAGTTTAGGGTTTCTATTTAGGGTCTAGAGTTTAGGGTTTTTGTTTAGGGTTTGAGTTTAGGGTTTGAGTTTAGGGTTGGGGATAAAACCCTAAACCCTAAACCCTAAACCCTAAACCCTAAACCCTAAACCCTAAACCCTGAACCCTAAACCCTAAACCCTGAGAGTTGTAGTTGTTCTTTCTCTTGTCTTCCACCTTTGCCCTATGGTTGTTAGCGACTTTTTTTGCCTACATTTAACTTTACACACTTGTTTTGCCCTTAGTGTCACAATGCATCTCTTAATTTTTGTTGCTGCCTTCATTGAACATGATACATACTTGGTTGGTATTGTTGATGCTTGTGTCACTTTGCTGGCTTTCTTGTTGTGTTAAGTTGTGTTGTCAATTAGAGTCGAGTGCTCGATGATGAGGTGAAATTTGTACCTGAGAGCTGTAGTTGTTCTTTCTCTTGTCTTCCACCTTTGCCCTATGGTTGTTAGCGACTTTTTTTGCCAACATTTAACTTTACACACTTGTTTTGCCCTTAGTGTCACAATGCATCTCTTCATTTCTGTTGCTGCCTTAATTGAACATGATACATACTTGGTTGGTATTGATGATGCTTGTGTCTCTTTGCTGGCTTTCTTGTCGTGTTAAGTTGTGTTGTCAATTAGAGTCGAGTGCTCGATGATGAGGTGAAATTTGTACCTGAGAGCTATTTTTTTATACCAAATGTTTTAGATATTTTATTCTTTTTTGCTGCCTTATTTCTCTCAAAAATCTGTCTTTGGTATTTATTTTTGATATTTTCTTTTATTTAGAAATTTTTGAGTTTATAATTTCAGGTACAGCAAGTGCAAAATTGGACAAAGGTAAGGGTAAGGTGATTTATGAGAGGGGGGGTTGTAGGAGATCTCTAAGACAGAAATGTAGACGACTTAGTGAGGAAGGAAAAAAAGACCCTAAAGAAAATGTGTTTACAAAAGTGATAGTATGTGGTTTAGAGGCTGTCGGTGGTGGGGTACATGCTGTTGGTGGTGGGGTACATGCTGGTGGTGGTGTCTTGGAGGCTGGTGGTGGTGTTAGCAAGGATGACTTGGAGATTTATGTAGAGGGTGAAGATGGAGAATTCACCCGATACCAAGTTTTTGAAACATGGGAACACACTCTCATTGATGAAGGTCATGAGATACCAACTTTTTGTACTAACTTTTTGAAATTTTTTGGAATTGAAGGGGCGTATTAGTGGCTGCCTTGGTAGGATATTGGAATTTTTTGTACTAACTTTTTGCTGCTTTGTTGGGCCATGTAAATGATGATCATTATGTAATTTTTTTGCTATTAGTAATGATAATCTAACTTGTTGGTATTAGGGAATGTTGTAAAGGTCTAATGTTTGTAATGATTAATGGATGTAATGGATGTTGCCCCTTTTATATTAGGGTTGCTGATTTTGTAATGATGTTGGAAGCTTGGAATGATTAATGGCAGTTTTTGTTCAATTTTAATTTTATATTTTTTTTTATTTAATACTTTAAGTCTGATTTTATTTATTTTTTCTAATATTTATTAAATACTAAGAAAACAAATGTTTGATCGTTAGAGAGAGACGTCTTCACTATTTCTTTATTAGACATTAAAACATTAAGTAACAAGGACCGAACACGTTCAAACATTAAGTAAGTCTTATGGATAATATAAATGGGCTGAAAATGGGCTGAAAATGTACATAATGAACACGTTCAAACTCACTTGTTCAAACACGTTCAAACACGTTCCAAATATAAATGGGCTGAAAATGTACATAATGATTAATTCAATTCAACTATTTACATAAATTAAAAAAAAGTTGGAGGTTAAGAATTAAGATACCTTATGGATTATGCCCTATGGTGTACGGAAGTCATGGCTTAAATGCATGTCTAACAACAGAAACTATGTGTTTCATCTCCGCCTAATCGAGAACTACTCCAAATATTAATGTACTTGTCAGATAAATCAAAAAAGTGTTCCATCGATTTTTGAAAAAAATAAAAGAAAGATAAAACTTGAAATAAATGGTAATCTTATACGTCTTCGGTCTTGCACCCCAAAAACAAATAAATGGTGTTGGGTCGGAATGGCATTGAGTCGGGTTTAGTTGGGTCGGGTGCTAACAGGTTGGGTCGAAACTGGGTCGGTGATAGCTGGGTTGGGTCACAACTGGGTCGGCGATAGCTGGGTTGGGTCACAACTGAGTCGGTGATAGCTGGGTTGGGTCACAACTGGGTCGGTGATAGCTGGGTTGGGTCACAACTGGGTCGGTGATAGCTGGGTTGGGTCACAATTGGGTCGGTGATAGCTGGGTTGGGTCACAACTGGGTTGGGTGGTAACTGGGTTGGGTGATAACTGGGTTGGGTGATAACTGGGTGGGTTTAACTGGGTCATTGGCGGGTGAAGTTGGGTGCGGGTCATTTTGGGTCGGAAACAGGTTGGGTCTGGGTTGTTATTCACGGGTGCAACTGGGTACGGGTACAACTGGGTCGGCCCAACTCAGGTTGGGTTACTAATTCCACGGGTTAAACTGGGCACGGGTGAACACTGGGTCGGAATGGGTCGGCTTTCCAACCGACCACTCTCGGCTCGGAACAGGTTGGGTCTGGGTCGCATGCGGGTTCACCCGTGGGTCGGCCCAGTTTTTGACACCTCTAATTTCTACTAGTATATGAAAAAAAACACCCACTGAGGCGGGAAATGGCATATCAAATTACTGCAAATCTGCACTTATCCCTATCATCTTATGATCTTTGATATATAGTGTTCTATGATTAATTTATTTTTTCTGTTTACAGAAGGTATCATCTTCTATGACTATTGAGTACACTCTTGGTCCCCGAAAATTTGACCCTTTTGTTTTTGTCAAATTATACCATTTTAAACATTTTTTTTAATAAGGAAAGAAAAACTTCGGCAAATCCCTTCAATCAGGAGGGCAGCCTAAAACATCCTTGCAGATGATAAGAGAGAAATCAAATCAAAAGGAGGGAAATAATAAACCACCGATAAGTTACAATGGCCTCGGTTAGCCATAAAATCCGCCGCTCTGTTAGCCTCCCTGAAGATGTGGAAAACCTGGAACCCTGAAAAATACTGAAGCTCCAAATCTACATAAAAAATAATGTTAGCAATCTCCCAAGGAATACTCCAAAGCTTTTTTAGAGCATTAATGACAGCTAAATTATCCCCCTCAACAAGGATATTTTTAAAACCTTGAGCTAGAGCAGCTCTAACACCTTCTCTCAATCCCCAAGCCTCCGCTTGAAGAATTGAGGTAGAATACCCTAACGAATTTGCACCAGTAGAATGACCATGCCATGTTCATCACGGATAACAAAACCATAAGATGATTTCCCACACTTAAGTTTAGATCCGTCAAAATTAATTTTGGCAAAACGAGGGGGAGGGGGGCCAAATCACAGAATTTCCTTGATGAGGTGCTTTAACAATTTTGGGGCGAGCGAAACAGAACCCGATAGCCCATCACTAATAACAGAGCTAGTGCGCAACCAGTATGGAGTGAAGTTATTAATGACAGTTGCTGCCGAAGAGAAGGAGGAGGGAGCATTCTGAAACACTACTTGATTTCTAAAGTACCAAATAAACCACCAACCAATAGCAAACAGATTAAAGTCAGTTATTCGTAAATCAGAAAAACAATGGCTGATGATTTGGCTGAAAGGTCGATTCTCCACATGGGAAAGTGAGGGAGCAATAGGCCAGTCATAATCCACATGAAGCTTAGCAAAAGTATCAATCATAAAGGGACAACTATAACATAAATGATTAGTAGTTTCCGAATGATAATTACAATAAGGACATTCATGAGGCAAAAAAATATGACTACGTTCAAGCCGCTGCTTTGAAGGAAGGCCATCATTACACGCTTTACAAATAAAAAAATTAACCTTGGGGGGGGGGGACAATTAGTTTCCAAATCCAAGCATAATCCAGGGGAACAACATTATCATGAAGTAATCCTTGAGCTAATCGGGACCCTGACTTCACCGAATATTCCCCATCCGCTGCAAGACCCCAAACAAGAGAGTCTTATTGAGGGTGAGCGTGGATAAAACATGAGCAGACTTTGGCCACCATGCTAGGGGGGAGAAACCTGGCTAACTTGGCTTGGTCCCAAGCTTTAAAGGACATAATAAAGTCACTAACCATAAGCGAAGAGAAATCAGGAGGAGGATGGACAACTGCAGCTATAGGGTATTGAAATAGCCAATTATCCTCCCAAAATCAGATGTCGAATCCATTCTCAATTTGCCACCTTAAGCGTTGACTGAAAATGCCCCGCAAGCGCATCAGATTTTTCCACTGCCAAGAAGTTACATTAGGCACTTTATGAGATAATAATGAGTCATTCCATACCTATATCTGGTAATAGGCTGAACATTACTTCAGCCTATTACGAACTCAGAGGCCGGGTCAACAATCTAATAGATTGCATTCCCCCGTTCGAGAGTAAGAATCCTAGCCAGGCGAAGATCCACTGGATGGTAGGCGGAGTGGAAGCAGAACCGGAAAAGGCAGCAATTCCAGAGACGGTTGACCGAGCGGAGGCATCCGCCTTTCTTTGAGCAAAGCGATACAGTTAAATAGACGTCCAGTCCCCGATCCCGTTGACTGAGAACCAAAAAAGCAGTGGCCCGTCGCGGAGGCAAGCATATTTATTACGAACAAGTTTCATCCATAGACTATTATCATCCTTGAGAATTTTCCAAAGGAGTTTTAATTGGAGTGCTACATTATGTGCTTCCGCCTTTCTTAGGCCCAAACCCCCAAAACTTTTGGGTTTACAAATCCTATCCTACCCAATTAGGTTCGACAAGCCATTGAGGGGATCCTTATTCCAAAAGAAATTTCTATAAGTTTTGCCTAGTGAAGAAAGAATTGGTTTTGGCAAATAAAAACTTTGCATTTGAAAATTAGCTTTAGTAGCCAAATTGGACTGAATTAGTTTAGTTCTACTAGCTTAAGAGAGCGAATTTGCTTGCTTTCCATTTTGGTAACTGATTACCCACTTTAGTGGTAACTTTGGCAAACGTTTCCTTTATCACTCGAGATGAAATAATAGGACAACCAAGATACTCTCCCAGATCTTGGGTCTCAACCATTCCCAATATAGTAGAAAAATTACGCTTAGCTTGATTAGAAATATTGGTTCTCACCTGGAAGGAGGATTTATGGAAATTCACAAGTTGGCCTGATCGGGAACAAAATTTATTTAAAATTTCTTTGATTAGAGAGCAACTGGAATCCGATGCTTTAGTAAAAATCATAGTGTCATCCGCAAAAGTTAGAGATGGGATTCTAATCCCTGAATGCCCAATGGTAACTCCCACGAGTTTATCTCGCTGATTACGAGCAAGAGAGAGCTGGTGAGCCAGCAATTCAACACTAAGGATAAACAGGTAAGGAGATAAGGGATCACCTTGGCGAATTCCTCGTGATGCGACAAAAGAGTCGCCAGGCACTCCATTAACTAACACCGAAAAGGAGGTGGAGGAGATACACTCCCTAATCCACCCAATCTAACGAGGGCAAAAACCCAATTTGGCAAGCATATCTAGAATGAAAGACCATTCCAGTCTATCATAAGCCTTTTCCATGTCTAATTTAATAGCTATCCACCCCGAGTCCCCCCCCCCCCTTTTAACTGAAAGAGTGAAAAACCTCGTGGGCTAGAAGAATGTTATCTTGAATAAGTCGCTCTGGAACAAAAGCACGTTGCAGAGGGTGAATGAGCTTCCCCCTAACAACTTTCAATCTATTAGTGATGACTTTGGAGATGATTTTATAAATAGTAGAACATAAACTAATTGGTCTAAAATGATTAGCAGAGGAAGGGTTGTCGATCAATTTTAGGGATGAGGGCTAGAAAGGTCTGATTAATTTCCTTAAGAATTAAACCGGAATGAAAAAAGGCTTTAATTGCCCTAATAACAGCATTACCGACCAATGACTAATATTTCTGAAAGAAAAAGGGAGGATAACCATCCGGGCCTGGGGATTTATCTGGAGCCAGGTTGAAAGTAGCAGTCTTAATTTCCAATCCTTAGACATCTCCCACCAGGATATTGTTGTCTTCCTGTGAGATGATAGGAGAGATCGTCGCAAAACGCGTTGCACTATTAAAGTGACAATTAGGATTAGACAAAAACCGAGCTTGAAATTCATTAGTTATAGCTCGAGAAATTTCGCTTGGAGAGGTGAGAGAAACATTATCCTTTGTAATAAATTCTTTAATTTGATTATGGCTACAACGAATAGTAGCATGAGCATGAAAGAAACTAGTGTTAGCATCACCTTGGGAAAGATATAAAGTCTTGCTTTTTTGCTTCTAATACTCACGGTCGAAAGATAATGGTTTTCTCTTTTAAGAAGTAGCAAATCCTGTTTTGCTTGAAGCTTTGAGTCCAATTGGTGCTGAATAAGATCATTTTGAATAATGGCAAGTTTTTTATCGACCAAACGAATTTGACGAAAAATGTTGCCCAATTGAGTTTTATTCCACACTTTCGATTTTTCTTTTAGAAGTTTGCATTTTTTTAATTAGACAGTACATGAAAGAACCATTAAAGCGAGTACACCACGTTTTTTAAACTAAAGAATCGTAGTCTTTACGGGCACACCACTTCTTTTCGAATCGAAAGGGTGGTGCTTTACTAGTCTTCAAAGAGAGATAATCAAGGGAAATTATACAATGATCAAACGAAGTAAACGGATGGTGAGTAATCTTAGCTTCTGGGAATTCTGATAGCCAAGAAATGTTAGCAACTAGCCCTATCTAATCGTTCAAAAATATTGTTATTATCAGCCTTCTTTTTCCTCCAAGTAAATCTAGAACCAGAAAAGGGGATATCAACACACTTATTTGGGAGTGAAGCTGATTTAGAACACTAAGTCTGGAATGACTAAAATCTGCTCCTCCTAATTTATCCAAATAGGAACCAATTTCATTGAAGTCCCCAATTATAACAAATGGCTGTAAAATACTACTAGCATATAACATAAAATCTGCCCAGAACTCTTGTTTAAATTCTCTTCGAGCAGGTGCATAAATAAAGATGGCTATGAAATTAAAACTTGAGTTTAACAAAGTAATTGAAACTGCAATGAAACGACTAGCTTTTAAAAATAACAGACAAACTTAATGGATTTATATTACATGCTTTCCAAAATAACCAAATCCCTCCAGAGTAACCTAAGGTAGGGATATAATAAAAAAAAAACTAAAAACCTACTTGATGATCATTGCTTAGAGAGGGAGGGGTGGGATTTAACTTCACACAACATCATTATTTTTATATTACAAAACTTGCAAAAGTCCTTCACCTCAGATATAGCATTTTTCCTACTAACACCTCTAATATTCCAAGAAGCAATTGACATAATAAATCATTATGATCATGATCACTTGACAAAAAAAAAGAAAAGAAACTACCCAGTTAGTTTCTCTTCCTCTTCAGAGTAGAGAAGGCATCATCACTCTACATGTCATCAACCCTCCTCCTTCTAGAACCAGATTGGGAAGAGAGAATGATTGAGAAAGAGGGGTCCATCCCCAAGTGTTGTATTTGTTTAATAATCGAGCTATTAGAGTGCAGTGAGTGAAAAGAATTATCAGCTAAAGAGTTAAGCTCACCAAAACTTTCTGAGCCATCTGGATCAACCAGAAAGGTGGTATCATCACCCTTACCAGTAGCAAAATTCCCAAGGCAATGCTCAGGAAAGTCTTGATGAGCTTAGAGCTGAGACTCACTCATCAAATTAGAGGGGAACTAAACTCTCAATGGACTAGGACAGCAATGAGGAGACAAACTCTCATCAGCGTATTCAGTCTCAATACCAACTGGCTTAGGAAGGTGGAGAGGGATTAGAGGTGCCAGTAGAGTAGCTTCATCATTAGAGGATTCATCTGAAACAACTGGGTTAACAACAATCAATTTACCTTTACCCTTCCCATAAACAGGAGGAGGGGGGAGTTTGCTACCAACATTGCCATGGGCACCATACACAAGTTCTTTGAGAACAATACCAGCATTTCTTGGGGTAGGGAGAATACCAGCAGTAGCTTTATACTTGAGAGAAGAGTCAACAGGCACCTTAGGATTTGCAGCATTTTTTAAAAAAATGTTTAGATTGAACATGGACCACTTTAGCTTGCTCAGCAGTGGACTCAGGAATTTCTTGACCAGAGGCCTTAGCCATAGATAAAAAAGGTCTTTTTGTTTAGGGGTTTTAAGAAACTGAACCATAATTTCTTTCTTAGGGGAAGTTAATAAGGGACAAGAATCAATTTGGGAAATCTCCCCACAAAAGGAATAACCAGAGGAGAAGTCTTCGTACCATATAACATACTCATGCACTAAGTCACCTACTCTGCTAACTTCTGCAAATTCCAGTAGAGGGCCTTGGAGGTTCACCCTCACACATGCACGAGCAAAATAGATTTTATTCTTCAAGAGAGAGATTTGATCAAGCTTGATCAATGCCCCAATATCATTAGCTGCTAAGAGGTTAGCAATAAAAGTTAAGAAGCTCAGTGGGGAGGCGAGGAATTCTCAACCAAAGATCTACCCATTTTATCTCCTCAAGGTATGGGTCAAAAAAGGGCTTCCAGGGTTGGAGAATGAGCGAGTCATCTTGAACATGCCAAGGCCTCTCACTCCACACAAGAGAAACATTAGAGGGATTAGAAAATTTCAGCAATAACCAGTTATTACCCATTTCAAGATAATCAGCTTCTCCTTTAATAAATTTTCAATCTGTTTTTGTACGAGCTCTAATAATTCGCACATCCAAGGGGACAGACATAATTTTGGCAAACAAGCAGGATTTAGACAATTCTTCTATATCAATTTTGACTTGGGGGAGGTCATCTAACACAACAGATTTCGGGAAAGTGGGAGGACGAGGGGGGTCATGACAATGAGACTCAGGAACAGAAGGACTAGCATTGTGGTTAGCTTCATGAATTTTGTCATTTAAGTTAACCGAGGGAGAGGTATTAGGGTTAGCAAGGATTGCATATTTAAATGAAGAAGGAGTTACCATAATAAATCAAAACGAATTCTTAAAGAATTTTCGATTTGACAAAGAGCATATTAAGAAAAGAAATTTACTGAAAGAAGAAGGAATGAGGAACAAACCTATCGATTCTTGCCTTTTATAGGCCAATAGTACCTGACATGAGAAATCTGGCTGAAATTGGGCACCAGCTTGCAATATGAGTAATTCCATCGCATTTAATGCAATAGAATTCTCAAAGGAACTATCGAACTTCCTCCGCAACACTAGGTCTGCAGCATGAACTTCTCCTAGCTCCAAAAGCAGACCGATAAAGGCGAAATTAACACCACTGCAGCACACCATAACAGAAAAACGAAAAGACCTCACAAATGCATTTAATGCACTGCTCCGAAAAACCCTAGCTTCCCCTTTTGATTTGAACTTAAATTCAAGGAAAAAAAATCCCCTAATCCAATTAAAAGCCTTTTGAGAGATTGCTTTAAGGATATTAGGCGAATTAAAACATTATTGCTCTGCAAAACTCGAAATAATGATTCACTAGCCCTGCAGCTACAAATTTGAATTGGGGAAAACTGCAAATAGGCACTAATGGAGTTGATTAGGGTTACAATTAAAAGCAATTACACCTCAAGACGCTTACTCTTTCGCTGGAAATTAGTTTAGAGGGAGTAATGATGAGAGATTTCAAGGAGAAGGGGAGATCAAAGGAGTGGATTTGGGGAAAAGTGATGTGGGGCTTTTTGATGTGGTTCAAGGACTCGAGAGCATTTTCTCTCTCTAACATCTTTTTGACGCACGTGCTCATGTTCTAAAAATTGAGTTTTTTCTTCTATATTTATGGATATAATGGTGTTATTTTTCTTACCATCTTTAACATATGGATTACTTTTACAATATTTGTTACAGTCTATATTATTGTATGAAATCTTATAACAACTGTATTTATGTAATATCGCAATATATAAACAATTATCAATATTTTTTAGTAGATAATTAAAAATATTAAGATTTAATCACTTTTCATTTGGAACCGCTACTTGAAGATTAACTTACAATGCTTTATTTGTCGTTTGGCAAAAAATATACAATAATTTAATCATCCTCGACTCACATTTTGCCTTCCATGCTCTCTAATTAATTAATATCCTAATTAAAATATATTAAACTCAACATACTCCTTCATTTTATTAAAAAAAGTAAATGACTAAAGTAGACTCAACTTATACACTCAGTTGGATTCAACTTTAAGTGTATATAATAATCGTTTAAATCTTCACAAGAAAGAGGAAATACAATTTAATTTGATTTTTCTTCTGGAATTACTACGTGCAACTAATTAACTCTTACTAACTATGTGTAATAACATCACATTAGGTCATAATTTAATCATTGCGTCTTGGGCCTAGGCGGAAGTACAACTATCTTAGGCCCAGGATCATGGGGGCCCAAAATGCTATCATCCTCTCAAGAAAAACACTTCAAAGTTGAGAATCCTCCGAGAATTCCATTTCTCAAACTCCAGAATTGCTTCCATAATTTTTCCCTCAATCAACATATCATTATTCATTTTTGCTAATTTTCAAAAGTTTTAGTTGACAACTTTATGACTTCTTGACTCTTAAGATCATACTCAATGGTTGAACACTTTTGGGGGATCATCAATTATTTTACTACTTTCTCTCTCCTACACATCACTTATACATTTATACCCTACATACTAGAGAACCTATATTTTCTTACTTTTAATGGTTAGACCAATTTTTGAGATCATCAAGTTCTTTCTCTTACTATTTACCATACCCAAACATATTTTCTCTCTCCTTTAATTCATCTCGATTTTCAACATATTTATCATTTTTTGGTTAATTAAAAATATATTATGAACTAATTTCTCTTATTTAATAAATTTTTAATTATGAAACCTAAATTAAACCAAAGAAAAAAGTGTAAAAGTACCTTAATATTGGGCTCTATTGATAGAGGAAGAACAAATAGAGCCATTAATTAAAAATATAATTTTTTTAAAACTAAAATATGACATTCTTCATTATATAACAATAAAATATCATCAATAATAATTATCTACAATTGTAGCTGTTGAGATGAACCATTTTAAGCCATTGGATGACGACGCATGCCCAGGGAGTGCAATAAAATTGATTAAACTTCTTTAAATTTTTCTCAATATAATGAGATTGGCTTAAAGACATCCCATATGCAGTTCTAGTAATCTTTATACCAAGAATCACATCAGCCTCACCCAAATCCTTCATTTCAAAACTAGAATTTCGGAAGGCCTTGGTTTCATTCACTATGTCTATATTGGTCCCAAAAATTAGCATATCATCAACATATAGACATATGAAAACACAACCAAGTTCATCAGATTTGGAACAAACACAAGCATCAGAATCATTCACCTGAAAACCATTAGAAGTAATGGTTTGACGAAACTTATCATACCACTCTTTTGGTGCTTTTTTTTAGACCATAAAAGGACCTAACAAGTTTACATACCTTGTCTTCCTATCCGGGAACTACACATCCTTCATGTTGCATCATGTAAATGTCTTCATTTAGCTCACCGTTCAAAAAAGCAGTTTTTACATCTATTTGATGCACAGTCAAATCATGAATAGATGCAAGTGCAATTAAAGTTTTAATGGTGGCAACCTTAGTCACAGGAGATCGAGTAGGTATGAAAGAAATCTAGGCCTTTCCTTTGGTGATGTCCTCCTTCAGTGTTCTAGCTCTCTTACTCCTTTGGGATTCTAGAGTCTCACTATATGATGCAATATCATGATGCATAGAGGAAGAAGATCAAGATGCTGCAGACAAAGCAGAAGGAGCACTGAATTTCATAGGAAATATGTTCTCAAAAAGCTCAACATCTCTTGACTCTCGAATAGGTCCAAAACTAGATGAATTCTTAAGAATAAGTCTATATGCAGCACTGTCAGAAGAATAACCAATAAAAAAATACCATCCATGGTCTTAGGTCCAATTTTGTTCCTCTGAAAATCAAGAACTCCTATTTTACCAAACACCCCCAGACTTTGAGGTAACTCAAATTAGGTTTGAAACCTTTCCATAATTCATAAGGTGTTTTATCTAACTTCTTATAGGGAACATGGTTAAGCACATAGCAAGCAGACATAACGGCCTCACCCCACATGATAGTAGGCATACCCAAACTAATAAGCATTGCATTCATCATATCCTTAAGAGTTTTATTTTTCCGCTCAGTTATTCCATTATGTTTTGGGGTATAAGGAGTTGTAACCTCATGAATAATCCCATTAGACTCACAAATTTTCTTAAGGGAAAGTCCATCATATTCTCCACCCTTATCTGATCTCATCCTCTTAATGTTAAGGTCCAATTGGTTCTCAACTTTAGACATATCAGGGACAAACGGATTGGTAATAGGGACAACATTAAAAATACGAACGTGGTTAAAACTTTGTAGAGAAGAATGATTTTTCTGTGTCCCTTAAAAACTGATGAATGCTCCAATTTATATAGGAAAGGTAAGAAGAAAAACGGTAAGACAATCAATTAAGTGGAAATTAAGGGAAAATGAAAACATTAATAACGAGAATAATCAAGGATAATTAGTTATGAAATCAGTGAAGATATGAATGTTGATTTCCGCAAAAAATTAAGTAACTGAACTAAATTGTACCGTGTGTGGTGACTAGATCATTTCCACTTAACCTTCAACGAAGGTATAAAGAAGGAAACACTATATAAAGTACAAAAAAAGCTTTTACACTATCAATGTGGAACAAGGCACTTTTGTTGTTTTGAAACAACTTTTTAAAGTAGGAAAAACTATGGCACATAACTCCAATACTGAATTATCTTGTTTCTTTGTTTTCTTTCTCTAAGTCGACGGACGAAGACGTGATTCCCAAAAGAGGTAAAATTAGATAGAAGTGTGCATTGTTCTCTTTTAATTTGTTGATCTATATGATTATAATTATGAATGAGTATGTCAGATGTTTCACTAATTTGTTGGTCTAGTGATCTAGTTAATTTCTTTTAATTACCACGATACTTGCATCTTGTGCTGTAGATGAGAAGCGAAATGAGTTTGGAGGATACAAGTAATAAGATGTAGCATTTCTAGGATAGACAATAGCATAAGGTTGAGTTGGATAAAATAAAAGGCAATACATTTTTCTAACATTCATATATAAAACAAGGTTCATTTTGCTTACGTGTCAAGCCAGCATTATTCAATATTCATTTCGCCTACGTGTCATGCTACTACTACATCTGCCACGTGTCATCGCCAAATTCGACACTCTATTATATACAAAAAATTTGATGTCACATGGCGTGATAATTTCCTTCCAAAAAAAACTACCTTGAAATCAAACAATGATATTAGTGTGGGAAGTTTTAAACAACTGCCTAAACTATAGCTACCGGTCAAATATAATTAAATATTTTTATTTAAAATTCAAAATTCACCCACCAAGAATTGTTATTATAGTTGCGGAAAAATAAAGGTAAAAAATGTTATTATATAAGATGTTCATGTATCACACCCTAATATAAACTGATTGTCTAGAAAATTAAAATGTGCATTCATCCTAATTTAAATTTCAATTCTAAATTCCTAAATGACAGTTATACTACTAATATATTAAATTAATTTTCACTAACTGTTAAAACTTAGAATTTTGATTTTTTTCAATAGGTTTCTCACTCACTAACTGTAATAAATTAGAATATTTTCTATAGATTGGCATATTCACTATTTCATTTCAACCTCATGTTATTGTTTCAAATAATTTGAATCTTGATTCTCCTCACTCACTGTTATCAATTTTAGGAATTATATGACTCATTTTAGTATTATAATTATAAGATATATATAATTGCTAAAAACTACATGCAAACATAAAATCATGGAAATTTCATCATAATTAGTCAAAATCATTTTTTTAAAATAAACTTACCAAATAATTCCAACCTATAATATTGACCCATTTAGAAAAAAATTCGAACTCCATTCAATCCAACTCCTTCACAGATTTGTGGTTTTGCATGCGTCTTTAAATCTTCTTCACTTTGTAGATCGAATGATGTACACCTTGGTTGCATTAAGGGATTATAGTAACCATGCTTCAAATGAGAAGAAATAAAGATAATCAAAGGCTTAATTTCTTCACAAAACCTACATGCGTGAGTTTTATAATTGTTGTTGTTGCAAAAATCGATGACTTGAGAAGATAACAATTCAAGATGTTGGAGTATAATTTTGATCGATAATTTGTGGCTTTAAAGTATAAAAATGTAGCTACTTATAAATGAGATATTGTAATTTGATTTGCTTGAAGTTCTAGATTTTAGAAGATGCATAGGCGTATTTTTTGGACTTAATTTTTGGAGGGTTTTGATGGAAAATCGAAGAGGAAGAAGATTGGCGGTTGGTAATGGATAATTGTTCATAAAGAAGTTTAATATATGGTACATCAATAAGTAAGAATGTATCTCATTTAAGTTCCCTGAATAATCTGAATACAAACAATTGTATAAGTTTGTTATAAAGTGTAACAACTTATAAAGTATTGTATATAAAGCTTGATATAAAGAGTTGAAAATAAAGTCTGATATCTTATTGTATAAGTTGATATTAAGGTTATATATAAAAAAACAATTTTTAAACATATTACTATGGTTTTTATTTTTTGATGTATACATAACTAATTATTAGGTTAAAAAATTGGTTTTTCTTTTTGATGCATAATGTACGTACTTGATATATGATGTATGCTTTTAGATATAGTTGAAGAATATTTTTGTGGACTGTGCTACATAACATAAGAAAAAAAATTATATTGTTAACTCATAAGAGCCCTTTATTGGATATATCTAACAGTACGACCAATCATAATTTCAGTACTAAAAATCATACAAGAGTTATTGACTTGGTGCTCGAAATCTAGATCCAATTATAAGGAGCGTCTTAATGAAAGATATATAAATGAAATATATTGTCTATTTGATAAATTAACTCACATGTTTTTTTAAAAAAAATGATGGAAAACGTAATCACTCTTTACTTTGATTAAATAATATTTAATACATAGGCTTAATTATAATATTTCGGTAAATATTTATGAACTTTACAACATATTTTTGGCGAAACTATCATAAAATCTTATATTTCATTCCCATGTAATTTGCAGGGGTCAAAAACCTATACTAAAATTTTGAATCAAATTTATTAGTAGCATAAATTATGTCCACTCACACATGAGAACCATGGTATTAGGGGGGTATACTTTTTTTTGTGTGTAAAGAAATTGATATAGACATTTAAAATTGACTATAAGGAACAATGGCATAAAATTACGTGAGTTTAAAGTATCTATGAGACAAGTTTTACCGCTAAAAAGTTAGAAGTTAAATAAATGACTCTAAGCAGGTCCATTTTTTATAAGGCCCGTTCTAAGAAAATAAGAACAATCATACTACTAATTATAGATAATTCACAAGTCATAATCTTACAGCACAAGGTCGTAAGCCAGTTTTAAATTATTCTCATTACAAGATTCTAAATTTTTTAATCACAAGGCCATAATAAATATTTCAACCTAAAATTACGAGATACCTCATTCACGAGTATGTTGGAATGTAAATATAGAAGTTTGAAATTGTTCTACAATACAATTCTAAAAATCGAAAAGAATATGGAAAAAACAGGTCATATGGTGATTAAGAAAATAAGGCAAATCAAGAAAAAAAAATGCCATATTTGTATAATTTTCTTGAGTGATTGTCTCTTTAAATTAATTTTTTACTTAGAATTTAGAAATAACCCCATTCAGTTTGATGAAAATCATGCTATATAAACTTTGAGATTGTTTTTTAATACAATTTGGATAATCATATCATAAAAAAATGTAATGAGATAGTTTAATAAGAGAGAGGAGTTGAGCGAAACTGCAGAAAGCAAGGAGTGAAAGTTGTTGCATGATTAAGTGACAGTAGTGCTGCGCATTGTGTTTTTATATAAGCCTCTGTATAAAACGATAGGCAGAAATAAAGCTTTCTTCATTTAACTTTTTTTGTTTTAAGAAAGTTTTTTTTGCTAAGCAAGTAATTATATTAATTAGAGCAAACAGTTACAACCTAAAACCAACTAAGAGAAAGCAAACCTTTGCTAAGCAACAAAAAAAAAGTTGGCTGGTCACATGTTTTATCATGACATTAGTTACATCAATCACTGAACATACATATGGGTCGTAAGTCGGTTTTAAAATTTATTTTTAATACACGATATGATTATAAAAACTTGAAATCAACCAGCTACTATTCAAATCATGATTTTCGGAGAAACATCCGTAAAATCTTAAATTTATAAACAAAGTATTCCCCGCATTTTAATGTGTTTTTTTGTTTCATTTACGTAATTATAAATGTATATATCACGATTACAATATTTTTAAAGTTCAAAATGTTGTAACAAAGGATTTTTATATATATTAAATATAATTTTACTTTTTATATTCTTTTAATCTTAAATACATGGATTCTAATAATCACGGATTCAATATATTTCGAATAAAAAAACTATTTAGTATACAAAATAATATTGTCGTACATTATACATGGCTCCAAATCATTTCTACATAAAACCTCCCGTGCATTTTTGCACGGGTGGAAAGCTAGTTTTGTTAATATAATAAACATACTACGTTCCATAAAGTCATGTGCTTCACTTTTGCTGAAATAATTATTAGAGTTTAAATAAGAGCGTCCTTGTCTATAATTTTGCTTAGGGCTCACAAAATGTCAGGATCGAACCCAAATTTAATTAAAGTTTTTTATTTTAGTTTACATATATGCAAATGCAACTACCGCCACTAACAAGATTCTGCTTAAAAAAGCTTGCAATTCGAGCATCATATTTGTACATGGATGCTCTGAAATACTTTAGCCCTTTACCCAGGATTTTCTTTTTTTACTTTTTTTTTGAGGGGACTTTACCCAGGAACTTTATGCGATTGTTCCTTTCCTTCTTTATTTTTCCTTTTTTCTTCCTTTGTAATTTATAATATTTCATTGTCTTATGCTTTTCCCTTCTATCTTTTAAAGAAATGTTTCTAACTCTTACCTCTATTTTCAACTGTCTATCGTTATAGTGAATAGTAGAAAAAACAGTCAAACATATTGTACCTCAAAATAATTTATTGAATCTTTATTTAAAGTTTTCTCCAAGACTAAAATAATACAAACTATATATGAGTTTACTAGTTTATACTACATTTTCTTTATTTTTTATTAAATAAAACAGTTTGACTTTTGCGCTATTCACATAATTCAATTTAACTACTTCTTCCGTTTTTTTAGAGGTTACACTTTATATTTTAGAAAGTTTTAAATTAGATGTTACACTTTTATCTTTAGTAATAACTTCTCTCTATCTCTCTCCTATCACATGTTCACATGCGACCCTTTTATTTTTCATTCTCTCTATCTCTCTCCTCTCCAAAAATTACCTACAAGTCCGTGATTTGAAAAGTGTAACATCTAATAAAAAACGGAGGAAGTATTTTTTTTTACTAAAATATAAAGCAAGTTTTTATATAATAGAATGTTATTTGGTTTGTCTTAACTCTTAATAAATATCTTAATATCAATTTTTTACAATTTAAACAAATACATTATTAATGTTATTAATGGTAAAAAATTGGAGTTGGTAAAACGTGAATGTCAAGGTATACCAAATACACCTTTTATATAATTCTCGTGAAGTAGAAGCATCACTTGGTAAGATCAACGAAATAACTTTTTCTTCCTCCGTAAAAAATTCTTTTAAAAATTATGAGCCTAATCTTTTCAGAAAAGAACGTACAATATTTTTGTATTTATAAGATAAAGTTCTAGCACAAAAAAATCGAAGTTATGACACTTATCTAAAAACAAAAGAAGTATGCAAGAAGGATTGTCCAATATAGATGTCCATAAGAATAGATTTACATCTTGTTAATTTTCGTTGCCATGTACTTATTACTCCATGATATTAAAATGTTTGAAAGAATTGTTAGTTTTCATTACCATAAATTTATTACATATACATCTGTATAACATTTTAGGAAGTTATACTCCCTCCGTTTCATATTAATTGTTACACTTTGATATTTTACACTATTCAAAAATTTCACTTTAATTTGACCATCATTTGCAATCTGTATGTGGATGAAAATATAGTCATGTGAGATCTTGTTAGATTCATCATAACATGTATTTTATTAATATGTACTTTTTACAATTGACAAAACTAAAGATATATGTCCTCAAAGTTTTGCATTTACATGCGTGAAAAGTGTAAGTGTGTAGATTAAAATGAAATGGAGGGGGTATATGTTAATGAAATTTAGGTGCATTCTCTTTTAACTAAATTCATGAATTACTCTGAACCGAATTTATTTTAATTTATTTAAAATTATTTGAATGTGTAAATCTGATTGGACATGATTAAAACTATTTACACTTGATTGGCCTAATTAGAACTACTAGACCTAATTGGACCTCTTTAAACTTGATTAAATCTTATTAAACTTATTTGAAACTTATTAGACGTGATTAAGCCTAGTTGAAACTTATTAAACTTTCTAGCCATTGTACTTAATTATTAGTTTCAAAATTATCACTAGTTGTATCTAAAATAAATTAATTGACAATTATAAATGAATAAGCTAGTATGTTATATTGATTTAAACCTGATTGAAACTTATTAAACTTGGTTAAACCTTATTGGAAATTATAATCCTGATTGACATTTATTGGACTTGGTTAAACCTTATTGGAACTTATAATCCTGTTTGAAACTTATTAGATTCGGTTGAAACTTTTGATTAGACTTGCTTATAACTTATTGAACCTAATATAACTTAATTAAAACTACTTAAACTTGATTGGATCTAATTGAAATTTATCAAAACATATCTCAACTGTCTCAATCGATTTGAACTTTCTTGATCATATCTAAACTAATATGCACTGAAACTTTTTTGTTAAGGTGAAGAGGATGTACCCTTAAGCATTTCTATTAGGATCTACATATCTTGTTCTTAACTCTAGGAAACCTAATATGTTTCAATAAGTTGAATTCAATTCCACTAAAGGTCTAAAATCTTATAATAATATGTCTTGATAGGTTCACACTACCTCCATTTCTCAATACAAGAATATACGAGATTTTTGCATTATCAAATACTAAATTTAAACGCGTTTCAATGCTATTATTACAAAATAGACTTTCATCCGGTAATAAGTTACTAAATGAGGCTCAACTTGTGCTTTTAATATATCATTTTTTTAAAATTTTTACTAATCAATAACTAAGATATTAACAATCAAAGTAGTGTATTGACACTTATAAAAGACAATATATTGTATATATTAAGAAATAGAGTAAGAATAAATTTATTAAGTTCCAATAATATTATACAAGTTCGCTTCAAACAACTTCAAGAAAAATAAACGAAGAAAAGGCACTCTTGATTCTCGAAAAAATATATTATCCTTAAAAATTACTTGTCCTTACCATATTATGAGGAGAAAGGGGAAAAAAGAGCTCAGTGATAAAGTGTAACAAAATTGCTTTTTTTTTGGGACAATGATAAAATCTATCTTACAAATATATTAAAAGACGTTCTTATTAAATGAACGGTGCCCCATACACTCTCCAATATACGTGGCATGTGACATTCTTTTCAAGTTTCTAATACACATTTTTATGATCTTAAAAATATTAACAATGTGTAGCTACTAGTAATCAAACACATGACTTTTGAAATAAAATGTGAGAATTTAACCACCAATCCACTACTATCAATGTTTAATGTTTTAAAGTAAAATATAATAAAGTATAATAATTATATGTAACTATAAATACATATATAAACCTTTTGATCTAAAACACTTTTATTTAGGTAATAACATTCTCTTATCGCAATTCCAATGAAATTGTTATTTTTATCCCCAATTCATAAGAAGCTTTTTTAAACCGCTTATAATGCATATCATAACTTTCATTTTTCAAGTTCTCACTAGAAAAGTAATTTCAAAAAAACTAATAAAATCAATTAAGAAATTTATAAATAATAACATATTTGATAATTATAACTGACGCAGAGCTTCGTACATGTCAAAATAATACTCCCTTTGTATTCTTTTATCTTTCTCACTTAGAATCTTGACACTATTCACAAGTAGAGAGAATCTTTTAGATTTTTCTCGATATATAAGAAAAAATATAGTCATATGGGGTCTTGTTTGATTCGTCTCAATGAGTACTTTATTAATATTCAATTATCATAATTTTTACTAATATGTAATGAAAGATATTCAACGTAGAATAAATGCATTGGCAAACGTGCAAAGTCAAAGTAGGAAAGATAAAAAAATACAGAGGGAGTAGTTTCTTATTAGAAAGGGTACATATTGTTTATTTTACACTTCATATGTAGAGATATCACTAATGGCTTAGGCCATCAAGAATGAAATAAAACATGCAAAATATTTACGGGTTAATATTAGTAACTTAAAAAAGGAAATGAAGGATTAAGACGTTAAGTGAAGGAAACATGAAGAAATGGGAGAAAAGTGGTGAACATGTTAGTGTCAAATGTCAATCATAGCATGGACCCACCAAAACCTCATTCCTCCCATTAATAAAAACAATTAATTAGATACAAAAACGTATTTATTTCGCCGATTTACACATGCCCACATGTGGCCCAGCTCATCTACAAAGTGAATTGGTTAGTTTGGTACATACTACCTCTACACCATATAAAACGAAATGTTTAATATCATATTCTTTTCGTTTGAGAGATGGAAGTGTTGCTAATCGTTGGGTTAGCAGTTAGTGCTGAGCTAAATGGTTGCCATGTGAGTCCACACCTCTTTAGTTCCATTATTGAGAGAGAGAGAGAGATATGGTAATAGATTCACTTATCTTGGGAGGCCTTTGGTTGTATGCCATAAGTCGTTTCATTACTAGGGCAATTTTGAGGAAGGTGCTATGAACATAAAATACATATTAAAATTTTGCAAATTCTTGTTTTAGACAGGGAAAATAGATTTTATTGGGAGAGATTTAAGGATCTGTGGAGGCTTTTTTTTTTTTTTTTGAATTAGACTTAAGCCTAGTTTTAGTTTAATTTTATTGATTATCATATCCCTTAAACCAACTAATTAGCTCCATATAAAATTTGTCCACAAACACCTCCCTATGGAAGATTGAGCACATAACATTGAGCTAAAGTTCACTTATGGGGAGTAGAGAGTAAATACTGGTAGGATTCTAAGAAACTACAAATGTATTTTTGTTTGGGCTCATAGCTTGGCCCAATTAATATCAGAAGGCACTTCTTTCAAGGCCTAGGTCTTATATGTCAAAGGAGATTCATCAGCTTTTAGGAAACAAAACAACTTTACCTTAAAAAGGTGGTGGCTACCCTAGGTATTGGGATGTTCCCCAAAAGTGTTTCTTGTTTGGGAGATCCCCAGCACTATAAATATCAACCATCTCATCAATGAACATGTATTGAATTCTCACCTAACAAAACCAGAGCATCTCTCTCAAGACCTGCTTACTTTCTCTCTCTACCTCAATCTCAACTGACTTAAGCGTCGAAGGAGCTTTCTTGGGAACACCCTCGGGCTAGTTTTTCCTTATTTTGCAGGATTGGCAGCTACAAGACTCGTGATTATAACCTAACTCGGGATTTGACTCTCACCATAAACACGCTACTCTTTTGACTAATTTCTAGGCAGAAACAATTTTCATGAATTATATTATATCTAGGATTATTGTACCCATCACACCCACCTGTTGGAGTAAGTAATGGAGTGATAATACACTAGTGGAAAAAAAAGGAAGGGTTGCGGTTAAAACAGGCCTAAGGGCTGCGTTTTTGGCCAGCAGTCCTTTCCATAGCAGCCCTTCACAATGAAGGGCTGCGTTTTAGGCCCGAAACCGCAGCCCTTCTATATTGGAAGGGCTGCGGTTTTGGGCCTAAAACGCAGCCCTTCTTTTTACAAAGGGATGCGGTTTTGACCATAACCGCAGCCCTTTTGACCCAAAAACAAATTTTTTGGCAATTTTTTACTCCTAAATATATCAAAAAATTTACAACAGGAAAAATCAAAAAAAGAATCAACAAACAAACAAAACGAAATATTTTTTTTTTTTTGGCAATTCAAAGTTGTTATTGATAACCAAAAAAAATAGGGGGTCACAACCAAAGTGAAAGGAGCAACAGGCTGCCTCCAGACACCAGACAAACAAAGCCTAAGTCAAAAGTAGCCTATATCTATCATTCTCATTACAATTACAAGCTACTTTAAATAGAACTTTCTTAATTACAGCAGGGGGACTCAGATTAGTGCCCTTAAAATGCTTACAGTTTCTCTAAAGCCAAATAGCATACACACCTTCAGTATAGAGCATCACATACAACCTGTCTTTACTTCTCTTGCTCCTAGCTTTCTGAATAGCCCTCCTTAGTTCACCAACAGCAGAGTTCACAGGAGATATCCCAAGGTATTGAAGAGCTGTAACCCAAACAGACTTGCTATAATCACACTCAAAGAATAGATGCTGCACACTTTCATCTTGAACTCCACACAGTTTGCAAAGAGTGATGAAGACTCTGCTCCATTTACTCACTCTATCTGTAGTTGCCAGTCTGTTCAAAAGCGCCAGCCATAGAATGAACTTACTTTTAGGCGTGGCTTGATTGTTGCAAATGAGTCTTCTCCAATTTACTCTCTCAAAATTCTCTTGGATCTGGTTGTAAGCTTTTTTAATACTGAATTTCTGCACATTACTCACTTCCTCCCAACCACCTATATCCCTCAGCAGCTCCCTGGTGTCTAAGATTTTCCTCAATAGCCAAGAAGTATTACTATTAATAGTAACATTCACAATAGTGCCCCTCTTGATATAGTAAGCATGAACCCAGCGCACCCACATCTTATCTTGTTTAAAAGATAGAGCCCATATCTGCTTTAAGAGAGAAGCTTTATTCCAAAGTATCATGTTGATTACATTTAGGCCCCCTGTGACCTTAGGCTGTTGAATAAAAGACCAAGCCACAGGTGCTTTGTTTGACTCCAAGCCCCCAGTCCACAAAAATTTCCTACAAATGCTCTCCACTGCTTTAATCAGCTTCTTAAGGAGGGGAAAGATTTGCCCCCAGTAATTTTGCATACTACCAAGAATGGTTTTCACTAATTGAAGTCTGCCTGCATATGACAACAGATGCATCATCCAGCTTTGAGCTCTGGCTGTGATCCTATCAATCAGTGGTTTACACTGAGTGAAGGAGAGTTTTTTTGCTGCCAATGGAACTCCTAGGTATTCGAAAGGAAGAATACCAATAGGCATATCAATCCTTTCAGCAATTTGATGAGCCTCATCCTGATGAATCCCAGAGAAATAGATACAACTCTTCTCATTGCTAGCTTCTAACCCAGATGCTCTTGAAAACTTATGAAAAGCTTCCATAATCTTCTCAACTGAACTACTATCTGCTATAGCAAACATGAGCAAATCATCTGCAAACATTAGGTGTGTGAGACCAATCCTTTCACACTTTGGATGAAAATTAAAATAAGGGTTTTTACTCATATCACCCAAACACCTACTTAAGTATTCCATACTTAAGGCAAAAAGAAAAGGGGAGAGGGGATCCCCTTGTCTTAAACCTTTCATTGCAGTAAAAGGTTTTGCAGGAATCCCATTCAACAGGATTGAGTAAGACACTGACTGCAAACAAGCCATTATCCATTGAGAGAATCTTTCTGGAAACCCTAATTCCTTTAGCATACTTTCAAGAAACACCCACTCAACTGAATCGTAGGCTTTCTTTATGTCCACCTTGATCACACATCTAGGAGACATGTGACTCCTATTATACCCTCTTATCAACTCAGTAGCCAATAATATATTATCCATAATTTATCTATCTGGGATGAAACCTGTTTGAGAGCAGCTCACAACTGTGGTAATTACCTTCTGCAGCCTATGAGTCAATATTTTAGAGATCAGTTTGTAGATAAGAGTACAGCAGGCAATAGGCCTATAATCTTTGGCATACAAAGCATTATCTTTCTTAGGAATCAAGGTGATAGCTGTACAATTAACTGGTTTATGAAGGAATGCTTGATCAAAGAATTCAAACACAGCAGCATATATATCCTTCTTAATTATATGCCAGGTTTTCTTAAAAAACACACCATTAAACCCATCCAAGCCTGGGGCCTTTGCATCATCTATAGAATCATGAACAGTATCAATGTCATCAATAGTTACCTCCTGAATTAGTGAACTACACTCATATGGTTTCAACCTAGCCCCTTCTCTAACTACCCTCAGGTTAATGCCCTCCAATTGCTCTGCTCTTGACCCAAGGAGACTGTTATAGAATCTTGTGATTTCTCCCTGTATCTCAACTTCATTAGTTAACCTCTCACCCTGATCATTATACATCACTGCAATTTTATTTCTTGCAGTTCTCTCTTTAACTGCACTGAAGAAGAACTTGGAGTTGGAGTCTCCCAACGAAAGCCACCGAATTCTAGATTTCTGCTGTAAGATGCTTTCTTCAATGCCTGACCACTTCCTGAGTTGATCTATAACCAATTTTTCCCCCTGCTGAATTTCAGCTTCATACTACAGGTCAGGTAATGCTTGCAAATCAGCCAACTTTTTTCTTAATTCTTCCACTTTAACATGAGCCTTAGAGAAGCTTTTACTATGAAAACTTCTCAAGGCTGACTCACAGCTTTCAGCTTAACCGACACACTTTTCATTTTATGATTACTGTAAGTAGAATTCCAGGCCTCTTGAACAACTGCTAGGAATCCTTCTTGCTCAGCTAGAAAGTTCATGAACCGAAAAGGTTTACCTTTTTGACTTTGACCCTCTCCAGTATCAAACAACAGAGGAGTATGATCTGATATACTAGGCTCTAGGTACTGAATCACCACCTCAGAGAAATGATTAATCCATTCCATATTCACTATAGCCCTGTCAATTCTACTAGAACATCAAATTACAATTTACAGTAAAAAAAAAAAGAATGAAATTATATATCAACAAGAACGAACAAAAAAAACGAAATTACATATCAAGAACAGTCGAAATTTACAGTAAGAAAAATGAAAGAAAATGAAAAATAAATGGAAATGAAAAAAACGAATGAAAACTAAGCCAACACAGTCGAAATTCCTGGATCCCCTTGCTTCAGTTGGTTTTAGCACAACACGTCTTTAGAAGCATCTGTTAGCTTTCACCGTTCTCACTCCTCTTCAATCCTTATACACCATAACCCTTCTTGCTCCATTTTTTGATCCTTCTTCCGACTGCCAAATTTCTCATGCCTTTCAATATCATTATCTAACTACTGATTGTTACCTTTAACTTTACAAATGATAATAAATCAATAGAAGGTAAAAACTAAGCCTTCCCTTCGAGATTCAACTGTAAATAGAGTAATTATTAATAATAAGAAAAGGAATATAACCGAATAGAAGGTATTCTCTTTCTCTCTCCTCTTTCTGCGTTTGTTGATGTTGTCGTTGTTGTTATTGTTGTGAGATGATGACCGGTATGGTGATGACAAGGGAGGGTGAGAGAGAAGGGAGTAGGGTGAGAGAGGCGTGTGTGAGAGAGAAGGGAGGAGGGTGAGAGAGGCGTGCGTGAGAGAGAGGAGGGTGAGTTTTAATTTGTGAGAAACCCTAAAGCCCTTGCAATTTCTTTTAAATTAAAGTCATTTTTTTTAAAAAAAAAGCCCATAAAGGGCTGCCCTGGATCCCCTTTATTACTTATAGGGCTGCAGGTTTTGGGATATCCGCAGCCCTTCACTATTAAGGGCTGCGTTTTTAGAAAAACGCAGCCTTGCACCGCAACCCTTCCGTTTTTTCCCTAGTGGTATTTCTCACTTTAAAAGTTGATTCAAAAGAACAAAAAGCTCTATGTCCCTCATTAGTAGTTTTTTTTTTTGGTGAAGAATGGAAAAACTTAAATAGTGTTATTACAATCTGAGATGTAAGCATTCATGCAAAAGCTATGAGGATGGAGAGAACAACAAGTTACATTCGTGCATTCATCTAATCTACGCGCTTCTTTAGCTAGTGCGCAAGCTGTCTTGTTATACTTTCTTGGGGTATGCATAATTGTAGACGTGTTTTTATTTCGCCTACACAGGACGATGAATGCGTATTTAGATTTGACTACCCCACTGTAAAGCTTTTTGTATTGAAAATATTTTTGAAGTCGTCAACAATTCTTTAAAGGAAGAATCATAAACCTAATTGGATTTTGGAAAACCGTAGGGACAAAATAGGAACTTATCGAATGTAGGTTTCCTCGTCATCATGTGTCCATAGATGGTCAACATTTACCAAAGACTGAGTTTGGGGGTGAGGGTACAAACATGGTCAGGAACATGTTGTCCATTGCTGGCCTCTACTAAATATCGATTCATATCAAGTTTTATGCAATACAATAACCACATAATATTTTAAGCACACTAAAAACAAATAGTCTAAGTTAGTTCAGGAAACACATAAAAGTCTATTTTTTTATTGACATGTTATTATGCAATCAATTTACAAGAAATCTAGCAGGGTTGTTCAAATTAATCTGATTAATGTTAGAACAGTTCTTTAGGTCTTTGATTAAAAATAATATACATGTGGGTAATAAAAACAAGGAAAAATTGTCAAAAAACCTTTTAAAGGTTCAATTTTGCCAAAAAAAAAAAATCTTGTAAAGCATTCTTTGCCAAAAGAAACAACAAACTTAATTTTTCTTGCAAGAAGAAATCTATTCCCATTTTCGGTGTGTTTTTTCTCAATTCTGGTTTTGACCCTTCTATCTTTCTTTAACCCCCTATTTCCATTAACTGCAGCACCACCCCTATGCATCTAAAAAACCACACTGAAAAATGAGAATAGGTTTCATCTTGCAAGATAAATTAAGTTTGTGGTTTATTTCGCAAAAAATGTTTTAAAAGGTTTTTTCTCACAAAATTGAACATTTTAAAGGTTTTTTTTGATAAATTTTCCTAAAAACAATAATGCTGGGACAATCATGTAATATACATAGAATAATCAGACAGTTATAATAATATATAAATATAAATAAAAAGAAAGAAGTTTTTTTAGAATATACAGTAGAATGTTTGTATATTAAAGATCTACATCAAGAAAAAAGAACGGTTAGTAACTTCAATATAAAAAATAGGAATTTATTTACAGACCCCCAGGATTATACCGTGGCTTGGTCTACGAGATTGACAACCTTCGGGACGAGTAATTATGAAGCCTGAAAATCTGAATGTATATGTATGTAGATTTAATGTATTTGTGTTTGAAAGGTATGAGTTTTGTAGTTCGTATGGAGGTTATAGTCGTCGAGTTCGAAGTATGTTAATGTGAAAAATCTGTTCTGAAATCTATACGGAAATCAGGCCAATTAATAGGGAAGACGACAATGCGTCTCACGCATCAGCTGCGTCTGGCGTAGGATAACGTGTCAAGCACATGAAGCGACATGCCTAGTAAAAAGCATACATGTGGCACACGTTTCGAAAAGGATAAAAAAGAAACTTCCTGTCTCACGCAGAGAACTGCGCTTGACGCACGACTCTGTTTGAGTCAGAAAACCATGTGTCAGGTGCAGATTAGTGAACTTGACACAGATAGACAGAGTTGCGCCTGACGCAGAGACGTGCACCAGGCGTAGGTTGGTGCCTAGGTGCACCAGCTTGGTTCCTAACGTGCGTTTGCCAGCTTTGTTTCTTTGCGTTTTAAATTATTTTCTTTTGTCATTTGATTCAGTAAATCTGATTTTATAGGATAAAATCTGATTTAACATTAAAAATATCTATAAAATATATATTTTTTATAATAAAACTATAATAAAATGTTCATATGTTATAGTAAAACAATCAATTTATTAGTATTAAATAATTAATTGGGTTTTCCAAAGGATTGGGCTTAAAATACAATTTATTATCATGAATAATTAATTGAGCTTTAAAATAGGACTTTATTAACACTTTTCAAAATAGTTTTGATGGCTTTTCATACTGCTTTGTCCTTGGGTCGGACCAATTAAGACCACGATATGTTGCATTATCGGATCCTTAAATGGGGAGACATGATTATGTGTCTACAGAAGCCTCCACCTTTAATGAGGTTGAGGAAATCGAAAGTCAAAGTATGTGGTATCGGAATGGGCAACGATTCTAAATGCTCTACGGTTTGGAATTGATCTGTAACGCCCTGTAATTTATATAATTATAATAAAGAATATTAAATGTCGGTACCAGTATTGAACCAAATATTACATTTTTATTTATTATAAGATAATACAGAGTTTACAAGACATTACTACTGTATTCCTAATAATAGAAATACAAGGTAAAAACAAAATAAAACATGATACTAATATTATAAAACACAAGTTAACAACATATCGTATATTAATCCTAATATTTTATATTCCGCACTCTTACCCATTCCCAATACTGGTACCTGAAAATAAAATATTTTATAACAGTCAAGCTAAAAGGGTCCAGTACATTCTCAATACCATGTAAAAACACTTTGTAGATAATTATATAAAATAATCAGTTATGATTATATAAAATTATTTGGTTTAGTTCCTCATGATTATATAAAATTATTTGGTTTAGTTCCTCCCGACAAATCTTATGTGCACACCCCTATAATAACGTACGTCACTCCGGGTAATATTTTTAGGGCTTTATCCTCTCATGATACTTCTGTATACACACCCCGACAATGACGTACGTCACTCCATATATAATTCATTCCTCCAACACAAACTACGAACCTCCATTTTAAAATAACATCTTTCCTCTACCACCAACCTCCATTTTATAATAACATATTTCCTCCACCACGAACCTCCATTTCCTTTTATTATAGTAATATCTTTATATAACCTCATTATTACCACATATGATAGTCATTTTAGGATCGCCTTGTATATAAATCATAATGTGACAAATATTATTTACATTATAAACACATTATTTGCAAATCATAATATACCTTTATTATTAAGGAAAAACCATTTTTAATATTAATAATTTATCTAAAAAGGTTAATATAACAACACATTATAGCAAAATAAAATTAAGAAAGGATATTCAAGAATGTACCTGATAATATCAGTGATACCTAATATTAAACTTACGAAGCTTCGTCCTCACACTCTCTCCCCTTATTTTCTTTGTTAAACTGTCGTGGTTTTTTTTGTTGTATCTAAGTTTATGAATGATGGCATCCTATTTATAGTGGTTGGAAGCAAAAATCAAGTTGATTGCTACATCCCACAATTTAGGTTAGTTGTAGTCAAAATGGTATTGTAATCTTATCAGCCTACAATTTAAGTTAGTTGACATCGACAACCTACGTAAGTTATTATAACTTCTCAACTCATAATCATTAAAGAAGCCAAAAAGAGGTTGGCAAACTAAATGTCATAGAATCACCAAATCCGAAACCAACTAATATTGTGTCTTACATATTGTCTTAAATGGGTAGCGATTGTCCGTTCTTAAGAAAAATCATTAGTGACGATTCCAAAAACTAAATTACTTTGGTTGTTAGCTTCACCATTTATAAGTTAGGAGCATTAAAAATTTATGCGTTATTTACTAAAAAATTCTACTAGATATATTTATAAGCTCATAAACTAGTAATTGATAATTTTATTAATCTTTTACTCTTAAAGTACTTTAGAAACTATAATGTTAACATAAATAATATATGTATGCACATATAACTTGCCTTGAGCAAATACACAAAGTCAAAGAAACACATAACTTCACCTAAAATAATCATATAAACGACAAAATAATGTACATAAGATCTTAAGGACTAGTTTATCTGATAATAATACTTTAACCTTCAGTCCCTTACTAACATACTTATAATAACATATTTTTTTTCAAGTTATTACATGATCTATATACGGTGGTCTCTGTAAAACAAAGATAATGTGCAGGACAATAACTACAAGCAATTTTATCGATTACCTGCAGAAGAAGATGTTAGCATATAGGTGCAAACAACTCAGATAAGCACATAATGATGCAACAATGCAAACTTAGACTCTCTAAGAATGCATGAGACGTTATACAAGGATTAAGTTTATGTAAATCTAAGGGATGACACGTCATGCAAGGTTGGGGTTATGCAAGACTAGAATGTATGCAATGCCATGTCAGGGTTTTGCAAGGCTGCAATGGAAGATCAGGATTTTGCAAGGCTAGAAGATGTATAGAATGATAGAATGATCATAAGTAGATAGAATAGTTTTTGAAAACTGTTTTTTTTTTAAGTAATCGGGGTTTGTAAACGAGGTTTGCAAATTACAACTTTTCGGGAGTTTGATTTGGAGGCACCACCACATATAGGAAGCCCCTACTTCGGGTGAACTTGTCTTGTATGAGGTACTATGAGCCTTTATTGGAATGTAGTTGATCTATCATGAGCGTTCAGAGTTTTTACTAGGGATTGTTCATTGGGAAGTTGATTTAAGCAAAGTCAAATATCGCCAAAAACCATGGAATTGTCAGAGAGTCCTTCAGGGAAAAGGAGAGCTTGGATTGAAAAATATGAAGTTTAAATTTGTGACTCAAATGAATGTAGGTGGAAAAAGTTTTTAACGAGGCTAAGTTCAGACTCGAGTCTACGTCGGGATCTAGAAAGAGATTATGCTCACGAACTCTACAAAGTCAAATCATTAAACCTTGACTAATTTGTTTTTATTGAAGCGATCGGACCTCAAGATGAGGATTCCTACGTATCCTTGCGGAATCAGACCATTCATAGTTCTTGATCTGATTTTTTTTATTATTATTATTTTTGTGCCCTAATTTTTGCCTAGGCCGCCCGTTCGGATTTTCAACCTAGCGAGGTTGGACATACCTTGAATGAGTTAGGGTTGATGAAAGTTTAATTAGTTGGGCGAATGTAGGTTCATGGATTTGGATTACATGGTTAAGGTTTGATGGTTAGAAGGATTTGAATAAGGGGTAGAGCTTGTGTGGATGCCCCCTAGCTTAACTTTTTATTTATTTGCCTTTGGCTATTTCTTTTTGCACTTTTGTGCATTTTTCTTTTCATCTTTTTTTTTGCACTTTGAATTTTTTTCACTTTTTTTTTTTGTTTTTGTCTGACATTGATTTATTTTGATGTAATAAGGCTTGCAGACTAGTTATTGGTTTAGAATAGTGGAAGGTTTGGAGGATATTTGTGGAGTTTTGATATCGAAGGGATATTTGTCTAATGATGGTTTCAGGATGATGGAGGGAAGATGGGGAATAACTCTTAATCCAAGGTATGTCCATTATTTTTATTTTTCTCTTTTATTATTTTAGATCTCTTTCTTTATTATTATTAGTGAAGTTCGTTAGGTGATCTAAGTTTCATCATTGAATTAGAAGCATAAATAAAATGATGGAAGGCTAATGAAAATAAAAATAAAAATGTGATTGTTTTATTAATTAAAAAAGAATGAAGGAAACAAGGCTGATAACATTATAGTCCTAAAGGACACAGACTCGACAGGAAATGAAATGAAGGAGTTAGGGGAGGGACTCTCCGACACAACCTAGAAAACTAGCGTTAAATGACTAAGCCTCCTGCATTATTAGGCGCTGCCTAAGGGGTCGCCGTTGTTGCTGACTTTTTTTGTAGGCGGAACTGGTAATCTACCATCTCCAACCATATCCTACAGATGATGCTTCAAAGTCCATCAGTATGATGTCATCTGCCCATTTCCTTGATGATACTTGCAATAGGCATTAGGATTCCATTTACTAGATCTCTCCTCAATAGCAAGGTCTGGGGTAGGGCCAATAGGCTGAAGTCTTTTGCACAAAGCCTAGTGAAGGCTTCTTCTAGAGACATCCCTAAAGGAGTGAATGTCCTTTGAGGGCCTTGATAACCTCTTTTTTTAGTAATTAGGGCATTGACGTTAGAGTTAGAAGGGTTGTTATCACTATTCTTGAAAGAGCTATTGTTGTTGAAATCCCTTGTTCATGTTTTCTTGTAATTCTTCCTCAATAAGCAAGCCTACCTTATAGATCTTCGTGAAAGACTTTAAGGGTTGGAATTTAATATGATCCCCATACTTATACTGCAAGTTACAGATCATTAGTCGGACTTGATCCTCTTGAGATGGCATGTTAGTCATTTGTGCAACTTTTCCCTCCATCTGTTGAGGAAGGTAACGAAGTCTTTGTTGGAGTTTTGTTTATTTAACTCAAACTCACGTAAGCCTATAGGAAGCTGAGTATTATATATGTATTATTTGTGGAACTCCTTTCTGATGCAGTCCCATTCATTCAGCTTGGTTTTGTTCAGTGATCTGAACCACTTGGTTTGATGTGCATCCAAGGTCAAGGGAAAAACATAAGAAACAGGTCCTTGCTCATCCCCTTGAGAGCCATATAGATGGAAAAATGTCACAGATGATCATTTGGTTCTTCAACCTCCTTTAATTTTGGGAGGTCACCAAATGTTACCTTTTTAGGGAGCTTGCCCCTGAGTTCAGGATCAATGATGTCATGACCTTGAGCTTGACTCTCGAATGCATCAATTGACTGGATCAATTGCTCGAGTTTTTCGAATCTCAAGTCCGTGTTGGACTTGATTGGAGGTGGTGGTGGTGGTGGAGTGTCGCCTTGTTCGTCTTTTTCAGTTAGCTTCTCTAAGTGCCTTAATCTCTTTGTCTTGTTCTTCAAGACGAGACTTCATCAGTGTAAGTTGAGCCATGATAGCACTGAGTTGTTCATTAGTGTCTTCCCTCTCGGATGATGATTCAGATGTTTCGAAAGATTCATCTAAAAATTTTAGGATACGCTTGACGAGTCTGGGAGTAGGTCGACCTTGTTGCCTCTCTATCTAGTTTTCCTAAGTTATAAATCTCACGACCTGTCCTGAACATAAATTGAATGGACCTTGTAAATTTTTAGAAATGATGCTTTCGAAATGAGAAATGGAAATGAGGGATGAAGAAATGGAAATGAGAGATGCGAGATGAAGGTGAAAGTGGAAATGGGAATGGGTATGATTATTGGACTAGTAGGGGCTCGACCATGATGGAGACACTGGCCTAACTATATGCAAATGCAGACATGGAATGGACTGGACTATGCAAGCACAATGAATGATTGGGGTTTTATGTTATTTTCACTAGACTTAATGGATTGCCTTTTTGGACTTATTGGTGATTAGCTTTGCTATGTCAAGGGGTGCCGTTAATGTCTTAAGGGTGACTAGCTTAACTAAGTCAAAAGGGTGCCATTATGGTCTCAAAGGGATGCTAGCTTCACTAGGCTTAATGATTTGGACTTCGTCCTATATAAGTTTGGAAATGGACTCGATTAGACTTAGAAAATGAGTTGGGTCTTATATGGACCTAATTTTGGATTTAATCCTATATTGGTTTGAATTAGACTGGGAGATGCACATGGGCTTGATGTTGGATTGGAATATACTTGGATTAGACTTGGATTGGACTTGATATAGACTACGATTCACATAAAGATGCAAATGAGCCTAGATTTTGACATGAGCTAGACCTATATGGGCGTAAGATGGACTCTAATGCTAGCGGGCCTAATATGAATGCATGGACTCGAATGTAGATGGACCTAATATGAAAGCAAAATGGACTCTAATGCATATGGGCCTAAAATGAATGCAAGTGAATTGGATGGAGTCGTTTGGATCGTATGAAGGTGCTTAGAATGGGGTTAGAATTTTTGAAATTCGTATTTTGAAAGGGACCCCTTTGTTTTACCTTTTGTTAGGAAAATATGATAGATTAATTTTGGAAATGTTTTTTTTAATGCCATGTATGATGGTGTTTAATAAATGCTTTTAGAAAAAGAGTAGAATAAAATAGGATTGATTTTGATAAATTTTAGTTTTTCAAATCGATTGAATATGATAGGGAAGATTAGTTGAATGATAGAGAGAAAGTGGGAAGAGGTAGACATGCATGACACTCCTAACTTTACCATGACCACTTTTCTAGATGCACTTTTTAGGATAGATTCGACCTTGCATGAAAAGAATGATTTTTATGTTTTGAATTAGGTGATACCTTTAATTAGACTGTGCACTACGCGTATGCAAACAAACAAACATAGGTATATAGGATCGACCAGCATGACGACTAAATCGACAAAAAGCATATGATCTACGGACTGCGTGCCACGCAGGATTGCTACGTGTGGCGCAAATCCGTTCGTTTGGCGCCGGAGTGGTGCGCCAAATGCAGCTTAATACGCTTGATGCACTACTCCCCTGACATGTTTTTCGGGGATTTACGCAAAGTTTTGGTCGACTAAAGATTTTGTTTCGACGCGATTTTTAGGAACGACGCATAATATGACAAATTGTCAGGATAAGAATTGCAATCACAGGCAAATGTCATATAACATTGATGCAAAAGTTCCAACATAAAGTCTAGTTCTATATTTGAAACTATTGGTCAGGTTTAGGTTCAGTCTGAAAAGGGTCCATGACTAAGATATTGATCCGACGCTTCGTACCCCTGCTTAAAGAGGTGGCTATGTTTAAGACGCACTCCAGTTCTCAAGTCAGGAACAAGAGAACAATGCCATGGTTGGGTAGGTTTGCTTATAACTAAGATCCAAAACTGTCGATCAAGAAGCTTTTTGGAAGGACAAAGCGCAAACCCCTCGGGGGTGAACTCACACATGGATTATGTGCTAATGAGTCAAGGTAGATTGTCCTTATGGTGGCTTAAACAATAGCCATGCATATGCAAAACTGTCATGTTATTCTAAGACATAAAAAGAGTATGAATCGTATTTTTTGAGTTTCACCCCCTCATTTTTAAAAAAATCCTCCCTAGTGAAGTCACCAAATTGTAGGCGTTATTTATTTCGCGTACGTCGGATGAGCGCGTATTAGATTTGACTAGCTCATTGTAACGGATTTTGTATTGTAAACGTTTTTGAAGTCACCAAAGATTATTTAAAGGAAGAATCATAAACGTAATTGGATTTTGGGAATCATAGGGACAAAATAGGGACTTATCCAATGTAGATTTCCCGTCAGGACTCCATAGATGGTTAAAATGAACCGAAGATTAAGTTCGAGGTGATGGTACAAACATGGCCAGGAACCATGTTGCCTAATGCTGGCCTCTACTAAATATCGATTCATGTAAAGTTTTATGCAATAGAATAACCACATAATGTTTGAAGCGCCCCTAAAATAATTAGTTTAAGTTGGTTCAGAAAACACTTAAAAAGACTATTTTTAGTGACATGTTATTATGCAATCAATTTATAGCGAACCTAGCAGGTTGTCCAAATTAATCTGATTAATATTAGAGCAATTCTTTAGGTCTTTGATTAACAATAATATACATGTGTGTGATTAAAAAAAAAAGGAAAATTTGTCAAAAAAAACCTTTTAAATGTTCAATATTGCTTAAAAAAACCTTATAAAGCATTCTTTGCAAACTCTATGTGGACCAGAAATCCACGTGTCAAGTGCAGATTAGTGCACCTGACATAGGTGGATAGAGCTGCACCTGTCGCACAAAGGTGCGCCAGGCGCACCAGCATGGTTCCTATCGTGCCTTTGCCAGCTTTGTTAAAACGCATTTTAAAAAAAAAAAAATTATCCTTTAATTCTGAAATTCTGATTTTACGTGATAAAATATTATTTTAACTATAAAATAATACCTTTTGAAAATATTTATTTATTATAATAAAATAATTAATTATTATTAAACAATTAATTGGGCTTTCCAAAGGATTAGGCTTAAATACAATTAATTATCATGAAAAATTAATTGGGCGTTAAGATAGGATTTTAACACTTTTCAAAATAGTTTTTGAATGGCTTTTCATACTGCTCTGTCCTTGGGTCGGACCAATTAAGAACATGGTATGTTTCATCATCAGATCCTTGAATGGGAAGACACGATTATGTGTCTACAATAATCTCCACTTCACGGATTCTTCAGAAAAGCTCTCTACACTCATTTACAATATTGGTAAACATGTTAAGAGCTTCCCACTCCTTTGCGAGGAGTTGGGTGGCGTACAAGCAATCCGAGTAAACAATACATTTGTTAATATCATTAGCTAAGATTAATTGCAATCTCTCCTTAATGGCCTGAGTCTTGCTGAACAATGCACTAACTGGATAACTTTGCTTGCAAAAGCCCATAACCCAGTTATCTTGTGGGTCCTGAATAGAGCCTCTTCCCAAGTCAATAGGGGTACGTGAACTCCCAAAAGTAGCATCAATATAGACCGTGAAAGTGTGCGGACCATGGGTGTAAAATGGGTTAGAATGTGGCTGCATATGAATTTGATTTTGTGTGTTGTTATTTCACTAGGAACACTACAAGAGGGGGGGTGAATTGTAGTGTGGAACTTATTGCCCAAATAATGCGGAATTTAAAACATAAGCAATAAGGAACTGAAAGTGCAAGAGAGTTTTTACGTGGAAACTTCTTGTCTCAATACAAGAAGAAAAACCACGACCTACTCAGGATTTAAACTCTTCACTATAATAGGAAATCTCCTATGATTCAACCTATTACATACTCACGTTCCACTCGGAACTCCAACTCTCTCACAATCTCCACTCTATACTCTAGACTTAACTCTAAGTCTTTCAAGAGTTCCCACAACTCTTTACCAAAGGTTTACTCAAACCCTTCACCCCTCAATAGACTTCACCCTAAGTCTACGCATACACAATAAGAACTTACTCAAGTGCCTAACTCGAACTTGATACAAGAATTCACTCAAACCCTTTACCAAGTTCCCATTACAAGAGTTCACTCAAACCCTTTAACCCCAAACTCAAATACAGACGCTTGATAATTTGGTTTAACTCTAGTATATAGAAACTGAATAACTGTAAAGGAACATGGCACTCGTAGGAACTTGAAACTCAAAGGAACTGACTCAAACAAGGAATAGAAAATATATTTATTTGTAACGCTATTCCTTAAGCCAAACTTATGGAATGACATAAGTCTAACACTATGGAAAGACACTAGTCAGACAATTTGAAACTCAATTGAACTTGTATATTTATAGCAGTCTTTTACAATGAACGTGGGATGAATCATGTGTTAGTGGTTAAACCATTATCCCATGATGTTCCTTCCCTTAAGGAACACGTTCCTTAACACATCCCATGATCTCCATGATCACTGTTAAACGTGGGAGTGTTTTTAGTTACTGCTCCTTAATTTTAGCAACCACTTTAAGCATTACTTGAAAATCTGATTTAATTAAAAACATATTAATTATTAAATCTGAAATTAAATCATTTTAATAAAATATTATCTTTAAATTTCTTCCGTAAAAATCGAATAATATTTTTATTATCTTTTGAAAAATAAAATCTTTTCCTTAAAAGATTTTCCATAAAATCAGATTTTTACTTAAATAAAACGGTTACCTAGAATCTAGGCGTAATTTACTCAACTGACATAAATCAACTGTTGTAATGTTTTATCCCCAGTCTAGTTCCTTTAATAGTTAGTTCCTTTAACTTAGATTAGTAGACTACCACGTCTGTTCCTTTAGAGAGGAACAGACAGACAATTTCTTTAACAATACTCATTATACGTATTATAAATCTAAGCTTTTTATTTTCCAAAAACTGAAAAGATAAAATTAAATTAATTAAAATCATATTTCCAAAGAAACCGATTTTATTAAAAACTTATCTTTTATTTTAAAAGTAAAACTTATCTTTTAAAAGTAAAACTTATCTTTTATTTTAAAACTAAAACTTATCTTTTATTTTAAAACTAAAACTTATCTTAAAACAACTAATGCACATTATTTATAAATATTTAACCACGTAGAGATTTATTAAGAAATAAACTCTAAATAAATTCTTATAGATTAAGATAATAATATGCATCAGATTTATTGACTCTTAAATACTTTTGACTCTAAGTTCCACGAGTTCCTTTGACCTTACGAGTTCCTTTAGACCTTGTTCCATTACCTTTCATGTTTCCATATACTTACATGAATCCTAGAAAATAAACTCATATTTTCTGCCTTCATGCTCCATGCTGCTCCAACTCAAGAACCGCATGTTGATAGCTCCACCTTTGGAACTTCAGTGTGCTAGTTCCTTTAAGAAACTTCGCACTCATAGTTCCTGCTTAGGAACTTCTTGTTTCAACTCTGAAACGCTATTTTGCTGCTCCCACTCAGGAACTGCTCCAGAACTTCATATTCAATGTTCCTCATAGGATGTACCTAGGAACCGCTCTATTTGTGTTCCTTATAAGAACTCTTTTAGGAACTTCACTTGTTGGATTACCTTCATGGTGTGATATATTCAACCTTTGATGACTTGTTTCATGTTAATGTAATATGCACATCTCAAACACACATGTTAGTTAGATAATCATCATTTGTTTACAATCATCAAAATACTACATGACTCAACATGTGTTTATGGAAGGTAGAGTAAGAACCCTACCCTCTTTATATACAATTTCCTTCTTTATACACTTGTTGAAAGTTGAGTGTGAAGAAACTAGTCACCATTCACACGCGTGTCGGTTGGGCGAGCGAGGGTATGTGGCGAATTGCCGGTTGTGGTATACTTTAATATTAGATTCCTCATATACTCCTGAGGTTTTGCGTAATTTCCAAATTAGGTCACATTTGGGGAATTCCTAATATACCCCAGAGGTTTGTGTTTGTGCTCAAAATACCCTTACTTTTGACGGAACCCAAACGTCGTTAAATTTTTCTCTCTTTCTCTTCAGTTTTCTCTCTTTCCTCTCACCATCCTCCATTAATGAACCTCCAAGCTTTCTCTCTCCTCCGACCATCATCCATTTGTGATATTCTAGACCTCAGAATTTTATATCTCTCCTCCCACCATCCTCCATTATTATTTTTCTTGAATTTTCGAGTAGTTTTTTAAATTGACAAAATAAAATCAGATTTAGTTTGTTAAAATAATTTGAAAATCATCTTCCCTCACAACTCTTTTCTCCTCTATCTCCTTCCATTTTCACTAACCACTGAGCTCGCCGGAGATTCTTCCTCTTCCTCGCCGTTGCTCCCTTGGTGTCGTTGTTCTATCCTCTTCTCTCGCAGCTGCTGCAGCCACCGCCAGAGATGCGCCTACTACTCGAATTCTCCTTCCTTTGTTTGCGTGTATCTGACGTCGGTGTTGCTACGTCTACCACCAGTGCTGCTGCTGCATTCTGTCCTCCCTTTTCCCTGCTGATTCGTTGGTGGTGCTGCCACCTCTGGTGTTGGTCGTGTGTTGGTGGTTTGTAGAGTACATCGAATCATCAACAAATCAGTGGGTGAAGAATCGATGGACGAAGGAAGATGAAGATTGGGAGGAGGGAGAAAGACACGGAGGTGGGAGGAGAGAGAACACTTGGAGGTTTGAAGGTTCATCAACGGAGGATGGTGGGAGGAAAGAGAGAAAACTGAAGAGAAAGAGAGATAAAGTTATGGAGTTAGGATTCCGTCATGAGTAAGGGTATTTTGAGCACAAACACAAACCTCAGGGGTACCTGAGGAATTCTCCAAATGTGAGGGGTAATTTGGGAATTACGCCAAACCTCAGGGGTACTTGAGGAATTTTCCCTTAATATTATATTAAGTTCATTTTTCCTTTAATTGCTCCCTCAATTTTTGGCTGTCGTTTTTTTTCTTCTTCAGGGTAGTGTTAATTCACACCACCACTTTCAGATAAGTTCATTAGAATTATTCACCAGTTTTAGTTCCTACATTCTAAAGTTGAATTTTCGTTTTTATTTCGTACATTTGTGGAAAACTATTATGGCTGGTGAAAATATTATTCCTACCGTTGTGCCTATTTCTGCCAATCCCAATTTGATGGTAAAATTATAAGATGGAGTTTGATAAGATGGAGTTCTTTTTGGAAAAAATTGGCCTAGTGTTGACAGTGTTGATTATTGTCTATTTCTGACGTTGCACCAAAGAGTTATGTTAGGGATTTTGCTAAGGATAATAAGACTTCTTGTGGGATGTTGTTGCATTATATGACAACAGCAATGTATATGATTTATAGTAAGTCGGAAGATGCTAAGGATATTTGGGATGCTTTACAAATATGGTACTAATGATTTTAGGACAAGAAGTATGGTGGTAGTCATTGGTTGAAATTTATATGACTAATGTTAAACCTGTCCTTGACCAAGTTCATGATTATGAGCATTTATATGCTGATATTCTTGCCGAGGGGTAGAAAATTTGTGAAATTTTCAAGCTAATTGTCTTATTGAGAAAATACCCCCGTCTTTAAAAACCTATGCCCATTCCATGAAACACAAACAAAGAGAATTTATCCTTCAAGAGCTTGTCTCCCATATCAATATTGAGGAACATAACCGAAGCCAAGCCAAAGGGAAATCTATTAACCATTCTTCCTTTGCTGCTAATCTTGTTGAATATTAGAATGCAGGTAAAGGACCAAAAGGTAAGGGTCCAAACCAGTTTCGTGGTACGAGGCAAAATAATCATTTATTTATTTGGGCGTGATATAAGTCTTGGATAAATTATAAGCCTTACATATATAAGTCTTACTTGTGATACCCTCATACATAGCTCTCTTATTTTATAAGTTCAATTACATCATTATACAGTTTATACTCTACTCTAGAAACAAAATCATAACATAACTCTTATTTTATAGTAGAAAACAAAATCACAACATAGCTCTCTTATATTATTCTAGGATAAGATATTATTAGCCATTAAGTACTCACAGGCTCACAGCTTTGTTTCAAAGAAATAGAGTACTCACAGTCACAACTACTCAAACTCTCTCGCTCTAATTTAGTACATTTTCCTATCCACTAACGCACTAACGCACCCCCACCCCAACCCCAACCCCAACCCCAACCCCTGCCATCTTCTTCGCCATCAATCTGCGCAACCATCATCATCGCTCGACACACACTGCACCTCCATCAAAATGCAAGCCCACTATCGGACCACCACCGAGCCTACCTCGTGTCTCCCTACCGAACGCACGATAACAACCCAACGCTCCCGCCCACTCTGTCTCTTCCTCCTATCGCTCCTTATGTCATCTTTATCTACTTTTGATAATTTCTCTCTCTGTAAATGGGAATAATTAGAGATAGAGGAAGAATTTTGGGTCAATTAAAGCTCTTAGCGGATTGAAGGCGGAGAAAGAAAATTCTTGAGATCAGTGTAGCAAATTTTGCATGCTATAAAATTTGAGTGTTCTATTTGTTGGAGATTTAAGTATTTTGGAATTATTATACCTGAAAAAATTGTTTTTTTTTTTGTTAAATTATTCAAAATTCTTAAATGGTGAAAAGGTCAGTTTTTAAAAATTATTTTTCATTTCATTGATAAGATTTGGTTTTTCGAATTTTCATGCATTGAGAAGGTTGATTCAGAATTCTTAAATGTTGTTTCTTTTTAAAAAGTGGGTTTGCGTCCAATTTACGTGGGTATCCTTCAAGAAAAATATCATTCGATTAGAAATAAATTTTGAATTCGAGGAGGTTTAATTTTAATAAATGAATTTTGAAGCACATGAAGCCAATAAGAAGTTACAGATTTCTTATCACATACAATTGCATACCAAACCTTGTTTGTTCTATTCTTCTTCTTAGTTAGTTTGCTTGATGTCTTCTCAATAACAAATTAATAGTGCTTGCCTTAGCCTTGTTTTCCCTGCTATTTGCTTGAGGAATTATGCATGATTACAATGAGTGATTCATTTGAATAAAAGTCGCACAAAAACCGCTATCAATTCATATGATTTGTGTGTTGTGAACTATTTTTGTGTTTTATGAAAGAATTAAGAAATACCTTGTAATTCAATGATGTGTAGTCTTTAATTTCTTACGTCCTTTGGCTTGTGAACAATACCCTACATACCTTTCACACACAAAAAATGACTAATGCTCTCAACCAAATCAATCTGTTATGCTATGAAATTACCTGATTAATGATCTATATTCCATACTTTGTGATGCAACTATTTTGGTGTATTTTTCAGATTATTGGATGGGAGAAGTTGGGATGATTGAAAGGGAAAGGGGTGGAAATGGAGAAGTTGGGATGATTGAAAGGGAAAGGAGTGGAAATGTAGAAGTAGGAAACTGTTGTTGTGTAGTTAGTGTGTAACCATGTAATTAGGAATTGTTTTCCCACGTTGATGTAGGTGTATTTTTTTTTTTTTTTTGCTTTTTGAATAAATTAGTTAGGTAATATATCTATTTTCAATTTTGTGTTTCTTAGAGGGTTTGTTGTAATTTTTTTTAATGTAGTGAAGGTAAAATTTTCTAATATTTAAGTATCCTACCCCTCCTCCCATATAGAATAGAGATATGTGGCCCAATAAATTTATTCTAACAATCTACCACTGAGCCATATATGCATCCTAATAAAATGTGTTGTTCCTTATGAGCTCAAAAATTTAATCATCATAAACTTTGCATAACCGTATCAATCTCGTCCATTAGCCACATCAATATAGGACAATTGCAGCTTGGTTATTTCAATAAGAACTTTATCACCAACAATCACTGATACAAATGCAACCGAATGACATAGATCAATCACGAAATGTGTAGCATGAAAATCACACGAAGGTGGTCTGTACATGTCGATTTTCAACTGGCCCTTTGGTACTTTAATTTACCATAGCTAACATAATTGTTCAGAATACATATAAAAACTGAATACTCAACTTTATTTCTGATTAGATAAGTACAAAATAACCATATGCATATTGTTTAACATATAAATCGTTTGACAAAGTCGCACTAAGTTTAAGACTCCTCAAACTCTAAGACTCCAAAGTGAGCAGTGTGCTCATGAAAAACCTTTGGTCAAAGGATTTGCTAACATGGACTTTGTCCCTATATGTTCTATAGAAATCTCTTTATTCTAAACTCTTTCTTCAACAGCTCGATACTTAACCTTGATGTTCTTTGATTTAGTCGAGCTTTTTTTTTATTATTGGAATAAAGCATTGCAGACTTATTGTCACAAAATAACTTGATTGGCTTCTCGACCTCGTTTACAATTCGCAGCCCTGTGACAAAATTACATAGCCATATTCCGTGATTTGATGCCTCAAAACATGCTATCAATTCTACCTCCATGGTAGAAGTGGCTATTATACCTTGCTTAACACTTCTCCAAGATATGGCACTACCTGCTAGTAGATAAACATATCCATAAGTAGATCTAGTAGAGTCCTCACATCCCGCAAAATCAGAGTTGGAGTATCCAATGATCTCCAAATGATATGATCTCTTAATAAGTGAGCATATAGTCTCTTGTTCTCTTCAAGTATCTCATAACCCTTTTGACTACTTTCCAATGATCCATTCTTGTATTGCCAAGATATCTATCCAAAACTCCAACAATGTATGTTATATCTAGACGCGTACAAACTTGGGCATACATTAGACTCCCTACAACTGATGCATATGGAATTTTTTGCATCTCTTGAATTTCCAGATTAGTTTTAGGGCATTGGTTGAGACTAAATTTGTCTCCCTTCGAGATAGGGGTATCTCCTAGTCTACAATCTTGCATGCTAAATCTTTTTAAAATTTTATCGATATAGTTCTTTTTTGATAACCTTAGAATACCTTGTGATCTCTCACAAAGTATCTCAATTCCTAACACAAAAGAGGCCTCACCAAGATCATTCATTTCAAAGTGTTTTGATAAAAATCTCTTGGTTTCATGAAGCATACCTATATCATTTGTGGCAAGCAAAAGATCATCCAAATACAAGACCAAGAAAGTCATCTTGCTCCCACCGAACTTATGATACATACAATCATCTACATCATTTATCTCAAAAGAAAATGAGAGAATAAGTTTATGAAACTTGTGGTACCATTGTCGAGATGCCTATTTTAAGCCATAGATGGATTGACTCGATTTACAAACCATTTTCTTTGGATCTCTTGATACAAATTTTTTTGGTTGCACCATGTAGACTGTTTCATTAATGTCAACATTGAGAAAAGTTGTTTTCACATCCATCTGATGAAGCTCTAAATCGAATTGCGCAACAAGAGCCATTATTTTCCTAAAGAAGTCCTTTGATGACACTAGAGAAAAGGTCTCTTTATAGTTAGTCTCTTCCTTTGAGTATAATCTTTAGCTACAAGACGGGCCTTATACCTCTTCCCATTACCTTTAGAATCCCTTTTGGTTTTAAAAATCCATTTACAACCAATAGATTTTGCACCTTTTGGTTATCTTGTATAGACTTATACTCTTCATTCATTGCTATGATCCACTTTTCTGAATTGGAACTTTCCATGTCTTTGCGGAAGTTGATAGGATCATCTTCCAGGAAACCATTATCTTCATCATGTTCCTAAAGGCACTTGTAATCATTCTGAAATTGCACTTCTCCTTTCTCTAGTGGATTGTCGTAAAGGCACTTGTTCTTGCTCTACCTGCTCTTGAGGATGGTGAGTTTGCTCATTATGAGCAACAACTTCAATTTGGTCAGGAGAATTTGTAACATTGTCTTGTTGAGGTTCTTCGATAGCTTCATAAGTAAGATCTGTATGAAACGGTTCCGAAATTGATAAAGATTCTTCCTCAATGACAATGTCTCTAACCTTATTTCTCCCCCCGAACTCGACATCCTAAAAAATGTCACAGTTCCCGTCTCGAAAATTGTATTTTCCTTTTGGATCAAAAAAAATTAAATCCCCTAGATCATTCTGAATAACCAATAGCTGCTTGTAGTCCTAGGGGTCCAATTTATTTTTATGTGGCCTATAAGGCCGCGCTTCAACTGGACAACCCCATACACGAAAGTGCTATAGACTAGGTTTTCTTCTTGTCCAAAGCTTATAAGGTGTTTTAGCAGCTGCTTTAGTTGGTACTCAATTAAGAATGTAAGCTACAATCTCTAATGCCTCACCCCAGAGTGATTCAGGTAAGATAGAATGACAAATCATACTTCTTATCATATCTTTAAGGGTCCTGTTTCACCTTTCAGCTACACCATTGATTATAGGTGAACCTGGCATAGTGTATTGAGGAACAATCCCACATTCCTCTAGTATTTGTCAAAAGGTCATGGATGATGTTCACCTAAATCGTCATACCTATCGTAATATTCAGCACCACATTCGGATTTGACTTTCTTAATGCGTTTCTTGAGTTGATTTATAACTTCAGCCTTATATGATTTGAACACGTCCAAGACTTGAGATTTTTCATGTATAAGAAATAAATATGCATATCTAGAGTAATCGTTTATGAATGACACAAAATATTGTTGACCGTTCCATGAAGGAGTAGGAAATGGCCCACATATATCAGTGTGTATGAGTTCTAAGACATTTGTAGCTCTATATGCACCCAATCTCTTATGTTTGGTTTGTTTTCCTTTGATGCACTTAACACAAACAAGTAAATCTGCAAAATCAATGGAATCAAGTATCCCATCAGACAAAAGTCGTTCAACTCTATTTTTAGAGATGTGTCCTAATTGCTTGTGCCATAATGCTCCGGATTGTGCATTATCAATTTTCCGCTCAGTACCTCGGGATTCAACATTCAAATTATTGTTATAAGAGACTATCATATCAATCATAGAAAGATTGTCATAAACCATAAATGAACCAGTTCCTACGAAATTAGAATTCAAAGACAAAGTAACTTGATAGTTTCCACCAGAACAATAAAAACTAACTTGTCCAAAAAGAAAACAGAAATCAAATTCCGCCTAAAAGACGATACAATAAAAGTGTCTTTTAAATCCAAATAGAAACCAGAAGACAATAACAATCTAAAAATGCCAATACTTCAACCAACACCGACTTGTCGTCTCCCACATAGATGTATAACTCAACATCACTTGGCTTGCGGTGGCTCAGACAACCTTGCATTGAAACACTAATGTTACTAGTTGCACGGAATCTAACCACCATGTGTTTTCAGGTACTGAAGCTAAATTGTTCTCATAACAACCTAAAGTAAGAATCATCCCCTTTTAAACCTTCTAGGCTTGGTATTTGGTATAATCCTTCTTCATATGCCCATGCTTTTTATTGAAAAAACAAGTGGTCTCCCCTTCCTTATGTTTCTTTTGTTTTAGGCCTTTGGCGTTCATTCTTATAAGCACCATTTTTCCTCTTTTTCCCCCATTTCTTTAGAGGTGCTTACCAACTAAGCACTTCCAGTCTTGTTTTGTTTCAACCACTCTTCCTCTTGAATAAAAAACGAAATGAGCTCGTTAAGAGACCACTTCTCCTTTTGGTTATTGTAACTGACCTTAAATGATTCTAAACTTTTGTTTGGGAGAGAGTTCAAGAACAAATGCACGAAAATATCTTCTGATATCTCGATCTTTATTTTCTTGAGCCTTGAAACAATATGAGACATTTCCATGATGTACTCCCTTATGTTTCCTTTACCTTTATACTCTTTGGAAGTCAAGCTGCTCAATAGCATGCTTATTTCCGCCTTATCACTTTTTGCAAAGCGCTTTTCAATTTCGGCAAAGAAATCCTTGACACTAGTAACATCAACAAATACTGCACCCCAAAATGTTATGCCACGCTTTATGATCATAAGACTTATGCGATTCGAGCAATCCTACTTATCATAATATTTTTTATCATCAAGAGAACTAGTGTCCGTAAAAGAAGGGGAATCTACTCTTAAAGCATGGTCTAGATCCATACAGCTCAAAATTATCTGAACATTTTCCTTCCATTCCTTAAAGTTAGTGCCATTAAGGAGTAAAATTGAATTCAGATTAGCAGATAAGGTAGTAAAATTAGTTGTAAATAAAGAGAACAAGAAAACAAATATAATTACATAAATATATATATGCTCACTATAAACTAAAATTCAATCTTATTAAAATTTAAATAATAGAATAACCCATCAAAAGATACCAAATGCACTATTAACATTAAGTCTTTGGACAACAATATTAACTGCTAGTGGCGCTCTAGTTGTAAGAAAATAAACCCGCCTTTGGGTTGGTTTATTACCCACAAATATAGCCCTATAATTGTTACATGTTTATCATCACAACTCTATACATAATCTAGCAAAATATTCACCTTCCTTTAGGCCGACAAATATACTTGCATAAACATACATACACATAGCATCTAACATTTTCTCATGAGCAATTTACACAATATGGATCACTTTGGTGATATTTTGTTTTAGTTAACTCAATCGGAATATATTTGACTTCTATTATCTAATTTCAATATCTCTATGATATATATTAAATCTCTACAACAAATAATATGTTACAGCACATTGTAGAGCTTTGCAGCAATAATTTGTTAAAGCTAAACTACACCCATCCTAAAGAAAAACATAGCTTTAGTCTAGAAAGCTAACATGAAGTATTGAAATTCGAAGCAACACTAATGTACAACAACGACACTTTCAAGAAAATTTGAAAGAGAAAATTAATAACAAATAAACAACAAATGGGGCCCACGAAGCACTAAACTAGGAAAGAAATAAAAACTTATTGTACTTGGTACCAAAAAGAGGGGAGAAAGGAGAAATAAACGAGTCAAAATTGAGGTGGGGCCCACGAAAAAACTTCAACTTACATTGCAGTATCTTAAACCAAAGATACCAGATGCGGGATTACACACACAACAATAAGGATATATTTACCCCGTATACCAAATCGAATTTCCAACCACATGTCATTTATATTTAAGAAATATGAAAATCATACATCTGAAACAGATGCTCAAAAATAAACATCTCACATCCAAAAAAATGGGAAACGATAATTAACATAATTGAACAACAATAGACAAACTAATGGCTCCAAAAATAGGGAATTGCAACAAAAAATTATGCGAAAAACAAAATCACGTTTTTCGCCATTAAAACTCTAGCATAATTCATGAATCTAACATGGTCGCTCTGATACCAACTGAAGGACATTATTAATCATAAAATACATATAACCATGTAAATCCATGAAAGGTAAAAATTTAAATTGATTGGAAAACTTACATTGAGTTTCCGTGGCAGTCATGAGATAATTTCTTCAATTACGTCCCTCCTAATTCCAAATGCTCTATTATGACTTTCCATTGTAATATTTTATGTTTTCTGGTGATGTTGTCTTCAGTCTTCATAGATGGGATATAAAGACCCAAAAATTATAACAACTGAAGGTGAAGAGTTAACTCTCAATTACTCTCCCTTAATCACCCATTATAACATAATAAACCTTATGAGCATCCTTACAAAAATACAGACTGGGGCCATAACCGCAATCTATTCAAATCACTTGAAATGCAATATTTCTAATTTGACCCGTCACCGAATTAGTGATATTGCTGCAGTATCTACACGATAATTTTTCATGACAATTACAACTTTAAGCCAAGTTAAATTATTCATGGACCACTTTCATAGGCATATTAATATCATGATTCACATTTTAATTAGTAACATATGTTGCCCTATAATTTTATTCTAACATGCGACACGACAAAGGACAGGCGACGAGGCCGGCGGTTCGAGTGGTGGAGCACCGGCGCGATCGTTGTCGAACAAAGCAGATGAGATAACGAAGGGGACAAATTAGAGGTGGGCATGGGCCAGGCCAGCACTCGGGTCGGCCCGGTTTGGGCCCGGCCCGACATGTGCCCGCTCGAGGCTTGGTTGGCCCGTTCTCCCCTGCGTGGGCCGTGAGCCTGTGACGATCAAGAAATTTTATTTCAGGCCCGCACCGACACGAGTCCACCGAGATGGCCCGTGGGCCGAATGCCCCTTTCCTTTTATTTTTAGCCTAAAACTTTCAAATATCCAAAAACACAACATAAACACATGAGCCAGGCCCGTATGAGGCACGAGCCCGGCTCGTGGGCCCATGGGCTTGGGCTGGGCAGTGGACAAAATATGGAAATTTTAGGCCCGACCCGTCATTTCCCCAAGCCCACGGGTCGAGCCCGTGAACATGCCCGATCCATTCCCAGGTCTAGGGACAATGCATGAGCGAAGAGGAGAGAGAGAGATAGGAAGCAGAGCAGTGTTGTGACGGTAGGTTACCGGTGTGGTGCTGCGGCGAGGCAATTGAAGGCGACAAAGGGTCGCGGCGGATGATGGCAGCGAGGTGCAGCACGACGATGATGCGGTGGCGGCTGGGCTTCGCAACCCGAAAAATAGAGGAGAGAGATGAGAAGGAGATTTTACGGCCTTCTCTATTGGTTGTTTCCAGTGAGCTTTAGGGAAGGAAGGGCTGGAGAAATCAAGAGTTGTTAGTGTGCTTGAGCAAAGGACGTGGCTATTTGTAGTCATGGTTCGAGCTCAAAATTATGAGCTTTCTTTCAAGGTTTTCGGTAAAATCGTGCATTGGGACCATGGATTTCTGATGAAGTTAGAGGTTTGGGAACCATGTCTATTGAAATATTGACTTAAATGAAGGTGTGAGTTGTTCTGCCATGATGGGGGAAACAAAATTCTGGTAAAGTTGGGCATGTTGGGCTTGTTGGCAGGAGAATGAAGAAGAAAAATGCAAGAAGTCATCAGTCAGACTTTGAAGAAAAAATATTTCCCTTTCCTTTTATTTAAATAAAATTAGAAACTTTCTCATTCCTTCAACCTCACCTTGCACGTGTACTTGTAGTAGCTAATGAGTGTTTAAAATTTTTGCCTACGGGATAGACAATAAATTAAATCTAACCTTAATCCTTTATGTTATCTTAAACCAAAAATAATTACCGTCTTACATTAACTAATAATATAAGTTGTCTTATGGTAATTTATAGCATTGATTTAGTCCTTTAAAAGTTTACATTTTAGTCAATTAGTGATAGTTGTAATTAATTGATTAAGCATAGTTAAGTTTTTAGGATATTTCCGATTGCCACCCTAAGAACTTTAATTGCTCTTGCATCTATTCATGATCTGATTGCGCATCAAATGGATGTAAAAACTGTTCTTTTGAATGGTGAACTAAATGAAGAGATTTACATGAAAACCTGAAGGATGTGTAGATCCTGAATAGGAATACAATATATGTGAACTTGTTAGATCCTTGTATGGTTTAAAATAAGCACCAAAACAATAGTATGGTAAATTTCACCAAACCATTGCTCCTAATGATTGTATGGTAGATCATGATGCTTGTGTTTATTCCAAATCTGATGAACTTGGTTGTGTTTTCATATGTCTACATATGGATGATATGTTAATTTTTGGGAATAGTATAGATATAGTGAATGTAACTAAGGCCTTCCTAAATTCTAATTTTGAAATGAATAATTTGGGTGAGGCAGATGTTATTCTTGGTATAAAGATTAATAGAACTGCATATGGGATGTCTTTAAACAAATCTCATTATATTGAGAAAATTTTAAAGAAGTTTAATCAATCTAATTGTATTCTTGTGAAAACCCAATATGATTCTAATATTTATTATTTGAAATAGAATAAGGGTGGCAGTGTGTCACAAGAACAATATGCCAAGATAATTGAAAGTGTCACGTTTTTTATGAATTACACTCGACCTGATATAGCATATGTCGTTAGTACATTAAGCATGTTTACTCAAAGTCCTAATCATGAGCATTTGAATGATTTGATTAGATCGTTTAATTATTTCAAAGACACTATCAAATAGAGTTCGCATTATCTAAGATCACCTTGTGTTCATGTAGGATTTTTGTCATACCAATTGGGTGTCAGATAACTATGAGAATAATTCTAGTAGTGGTTTTATTTTTACTCTTACTGGTGGTGCTATAACTTGGAAATTAAATAATCGAAACAAACATATATTACCAAATCTACCGCGAAATTTGAGTTTATTGGTTTAGAATTGGCATGACATGAAGCTCAGTGGCTAAGGAGTTTGCTTGCTGATATTCCATTGTGGGGGAAGCTAGCTTCAACAATTTTCATGCGTTGTGACTCAGATGCAACAATCGGGATAGCAAATAATCAAGCCTATGATGAAAAGAGAAGGCATATTCGCTTAAGGCCTACTACTTTGAGAAATCTAATCAGAAATGATGTTATGTCACTCAACTATATAAAGTCAGAGAGGAATATTGTTGATCCTCTCATCACATGCCTTTGTAGAAAAATGGTGTTGGAGTCACCATAAGCAATGAGTTTGAAGCCTATTGTGGAGTAAATTCTGGTGGATATCCTTTTCAGGATTTTCTAAGTTCAAAGGGTCAAACAAAGTCACAAAATAGCTCAAGTTGTGTAACTACTACCATTCCTATAAATAAAAAGTGATGTAATACGTATTTGTTTATTATTATGTGTGTAAGGATGAGCAAAACTCTCTTAATATATAAGAAATCTACCTAATGCTTAAAAAACTGCAAATACGTGCCCATAGTTCATTTTAAGTTTACTTTTCCTTCTTTTACCTTTTGAATCATGTGGGGAATGTTGGAATTAGTAGTGTAGTGATAGTATTTCTCTCTCCAAAAGTTGTTCAAAAGAACAAAAAGGTATTTGTCACACATCTATAGTTTAGAGGTACCATACCTTCTTTTATATAGAGTTTATATAATTATACATTGTTAAAGGTTGAGCGGGAAGTAACCTAGGGTGTTCATCGGTCCATGCCGCACCGGACCGGAATCGGCTGGACCGGAATCTGAAATTTTTTTGGACTTGGATCATAATTTTTTCGGTCCAGTCCGGTTTTGGACCTGTTGCACCGGAATCTATATTTTTGTAAAAAAAACTTTTTTTATTTGATTTAAGCATAATTATATATTAGATAAATTAAAAATTAATAATTAATAATTTTTAATAACAATATGCCTAAAGGTAATAAATAGTATGTTTTAAACTTTCTAACTTTCTACTTTTAAACATTTTTATATAAAAACTTTTTTTTACAAAAAAAAATCAGAAATTTCGATCCATCGATCCGGACCGAAATTTTCCGTGTTTGGACTGGATCGGACCGAAAACCCGAAATCGAGATTTTCTCTCGATTGAGTATCGGACCAGAATTTTCGTTCCGGTCTAGTTTAGATTCCAGTCCGACCCTGATCTTTGCACAGTCCTAGAATGAACAAATCGTGCACAAGGCCGGGCAAGGGCGTGTGGCACAGCGCAGCGCAATTGTGGTATATTTTAATATCAACTCCATATTTTTCTCCCGAAATCAACATTTTCAGATTTTCGCTGATTTCATTACCGTTATTCTCGCTGATATTGTGTTGTTAGTCATTCTTGCCTTGATTAACTCGTCCGTTTTTCTTTTAATTTCTCCCTAAATTTTGGTTGGCCTTTTTGTCTTCTGCAAGCCTCTTTATAAGGGGCAACTTGGTGTTTTGTTCAGACACAAAAAATTCTACTTTCCTCAAAAGTCTTAAACACATCTCATTATTCTCTCCTCTTCTAGGAATTGTTCAAGCTCTTCTCGATCAAACTATGACTCTGCACTACAACTGAGGAGCAATTGGTTGCCAAGAGTTCATGTGTACGTAACATGGTAAATTCAACTTTAGGACAGTGTTAATTCACGCCACGACTTTCAGATAAGTTCATTAGAATTGTTCTACCAATTTTAATTCCTACACTTCCTCCCACCAATTAAAGGACTCACTTAATTTATCTATAATATAATTATAGCCACTATCTTCTATCAAATTAAGCTTCGCTATAATATACTAAAACTCATGTATCACTTTGTCCTTGTTCACTTGACCTTATTTTTACCTATTTTATATGAATTAAACTTATTTTAACTGAACTAGACTTATTCATGTTGAGCATGACAATATTTTACTAAACTAAACTTATCTTTGCGAAAATGAACTTAATTTGCAAAACTCTCTATTATTTCTCTTATATACTTTACAAATTTTCACATAACTAAAATGATTTTCGTCAAACTTTACTATTTTTAACTAAAGTGTTGATTTTTGTTGAACTGAACTTTACAAAATTGAACATAATTTTACTGAATTAAACTTTACTAAATTAAACATAATTTATTGAATTGAACTTGTTTTAAGGTGAAATGAATGGGGTGCTTTATGAACCTTGTAAAAGTCTTTTATAGAAGGATGTATAGCAATTAATATGGGACGAAGGTGGTAAAAATAAAGTGGGGTGCATGTAATATAAAAGTCAAAATGTTTGTACTGGTATGCTAAGTAGAAGATTTATTGAACATTATTCAATATTCAATCATTATAATTTTTACTAATATGTAATGAAAGATACTTGAGGTTCAATAAATACATTGACAAACGCGCACATTTAATAGGAAATATAACAAAAATACAAAGGGGACACTTATTATATGAATAGTTGCGTTGAAAATTAGAGTTTTATAATGAACCAAAAAATTCATTTTAACATCAATTGGAAAAATTGAGTATGGCTCGAGTATAACCCAATTAATGTTAGAATATAAGCTCTTATAAAACTACTCCTTTTGTTCTTTATAGTACTCGAATTTCGAATTTTGATACTATTCATAATTAGTGAGAATCTTCTAATTTTTTTTTAATATATAAGAAAAAATATAACCACATGTGATCTTATCTGATCCGTCTAATGAGTACTTTATAAATATTCAATAATTATAATTTACTAAGATGTAGTGAGTGATATTTCTCGGAAAGAAGTGCATTGACAAATGCGCAAGTCAAAACAGGAAGAATAAAAGAGAACGAAGGGAGTACTTTGCTAATGGGTTTAGATTTTCATTGAAATCATGGTCATTAGCCGTAGGAAATAACTTTCGCAATTACTTCCTCTGTTTTTTTTTTTCAGTTGACCCGTTTCCTCTGGGCACACTTGTCAATGCATTATTTTGAACTTTTATATCTTTAATTATTTTGAACCTTTATATCTTTAATTACCAATAAGCAAAAATTACAAAAATTTGATATTTGAAAACTATATATTGAGATGAATCGAACGAGATCAAACATGACTATATTTTTATTTAAGTACAAGTCACAAAAAATAGTCAAAATTACATATATAAATAACGTAAAAAATCAAAACAGATCATCTAAAAAAGGGACGAAGTACAAATACAAAATATCAAGCTTCAATAAAATAATATCCTACTCAAAATCTTGAATGTAAAGTTAATTTCTGAATATTTTTGGGTTCGACCCAAGATTAATCTTTGGGCTGGGTCGAAAGTGGGCTGTGCAATTACATCCTTGTACCTTTTCTACAAATTTGAAAATCTTCACAAGAGTTGGTCATTAGCTTTTGCAAGGGGTACAATATCAGTGAATGGCTGATGTTGCAACACATCTTCTGAAAATGGAGATGACCATATCATCATCATAATCTCTCTCCTCAAAAATCCACTGAATTATACTTTATTTTCAAAACATTTCTCGTTTATTTTTTCTACTTGCCAAAACAAATTCAATATCAAAGCATGGCAGCAGCTCTGCAATCTCTCACTTGTTCTTATCCACCTTCTCATTGTTCGTCTCACAAATATTCCTCTTACTCAGGTATATTTATAACTGTTTCTCTCTCTTCCTATCTATCTGTTTTATGAATTATACACTCTTGCGTTGTTATATTCACTTTTGAAATACTTCATCCTTTTAATTGTTACAACTTACAATTTCACTTTTAGGCTTATCAATGCACAATTATAACAGTTTGTCAATTTGAACTTGTTTGTAAGGAAATTCTCCTGAGTTTGGAAGCTTTAATGAATTTGTAGCAGTTTTTCATTTATAAGCTCGTTATTGAAATATTAAAATAATTGAGGTCAATTTTTTTGGCATTGTTAAATGAGGCCTAAGCAAGTGATTAATTTTTTTTTTCTCTCTGTTTTTCATAAGTTTGTAGCACGCCCAGCAGCTAATTCACATCAAAAAGAGCTTGATTAATTAATGTTACTTATATGGTCATGAAAAATAGGTCAACGGATGGTTGTTCTTTTTGGGTTTATTAATGTTGTAGTCTCTCTGTCACATTCTATAGTACCATCTCATTTTGGGCACGAAAATTAAGGAATCAATGATTATTGATGTATTTGTATAAAGAGTTGTTTTTTGAAATTATTATCATAAAAAAATGAAAAATTTGGATACATTAGATGAGTGGTTATGTAAAAAGAAGAGATATAGAGTAAGAAAAAAAAAATTGCTTTTTTGGTGTATCTAACTAATGAGATTGAAGGAGTATTAAATGATGATGTAAAAAATCGCATGTGAAAAGGTGGAGAGAGATAGTAAAAAAATGATGTTCTAAAATGGAAATAAGGGAAATGAGAAGAACATTTTGGGATGCCCAAAATGAAATACGAGAACTATAAAATAGGAGGAAGGGAGTAGTAACTTTGTGTTTTATTAGTTGTAATGCTTTGAGTTTTGAGCTATTTATAACTACCATTAACCGGAATATTATGACAAATATACAAAACAATTTTATTATGTAAGTTGTTGGTTTTATCTAAATGTAGATTCACAAAATTATCAACTTTTTGCAAGTTTCACAAATAGATAATTGAATATATGTATGCCCAAAGATGTGCTTGTCAAGTCGTGAACATCAAAGCCTTGCAACTAAGGAAGTATATTAAGAAAAGAAGGATTTAAGGTATTAGTTTTGAGTTCCATAAGTTCATTCTATGCGTAATTGTTTACGGCTCAAGTTGTTTTGAGATTTTTATTGTGTGTGTGCACGTGCGTGCGTGCGCGTGAAGGGTCATTTAGTTGTATGAGTGTAAAGTTTACATTCCAGTTCCTGCTGATTGTTCTTCTACTCAAGGTTTAGAACTGTTTGGATAACAATGAGATTTTGACAATGATATCAAACCTTACTGCACTGTCTGAACTCTGGATAATGCTCTAGAGTGTAGATTTATAAGTTCATGTAGAATAACTACTGAGATGAATGAGGGTATGTTAAGTTAGTCTAGAATTTTAAGTGATCACATCACTGTCTGACCTCAAAAATCTGATAATATTCCTTTCTTGTCTGTAAGGCATTTGTCTTTTATCTTCGGCTAATCCCCAGCGTGTACACTCGTCGTTCAATGGGCTTCAACTGAGGTTGCGTCCTTTGAGATGGGTATCACAAAGGTCATTATCTGCACCAATTGGCCGCATAGTGATGATGGTTCAACCGAAAATTCAGTTCATCCAAGGGACCGATGAACTTACAATACCAGATGTGAAACTAACTAAATCGAAGGATGGGACAAATGGCATGGCTTTATTTAAATTTGATCAGCCCTCTGTCTTTGACTCATCTAAGGAAGTCGGCGATATAACTGGGTTCTACATGATCGATGAGGAAGGTGTTCTTCAGACAACCAGTGTGAATGCAAGGTTTATCAACGGGAAGCCAGCAGGGGTTGAAGCAAAGTACATCATGCGCACCCCACGAGACTGGGACAGGTTCATGAGATTCATGGAACGCTATGCCAATGCGAATGGTTTGCAATTCGTTAAAAGTTAAGGCAATGTACATCCTTTCTTTATCATAAACCAGATTTTTGCATGGTTTTGCAAGTCCTATATAGCTCGAAATCTTGGTTCTTTTCCATTTTGATTCGTATTGTTTGTTCTGTCATCTGATCTGACAAGTTACATATCTTGACAGTAAATCACTTAAGATTGCTAATTCGTTTCTTTTGGAGATGACTAAAATACTCCTCCATGTCCTATGTGAATGCAATAACTTTAGTGAAAAGGCAAATTGCTTTACTTCACTATTTCATTTACTCCTGTATAAATGGAGAAAGCATAAAGTTCTTGAACCCTGTGATTATTTTAGTAATCGTCTGAATTAATGAGATGAAAATAGTGCTGGTTCCTCCCCCCCCCCGCCCCCCCCCCCCCCCCCCCCCCCCCCCCCCCCCCCCCCCCCCCCCCCCCCCCCCCCCCCCCCCCCCCCCCCCTAAGGATGCTACATAGAGAAAGGCCGGGAACTCATATGAGAAGGGGCTACGTATTCAAGTGTGAGACTTGGCTATTCTATGAAGCATTTCGTGTATCTTGGCCAAAATTGAATTGTCGAAGTGTATATACTCCTATCAAAGCGTGTAGGACCGGACACGTGTACTTGAGGTAAAATGAAGAGTCCAACTTACATAGTTGGAGAGTGTTGCCTCACTTACACTTTGGATGTAAAAAAATCTACTTTGGGGAACACATATGTTCCAATGTGTACTTATAGAGTACATGCTCTGCTCAAATTTCCCTATCTTCCAAGTATAGACTTGCAAAGATAGATATTGCAAATTAAAGCTAGACTACTCGACGTTTTAAGGAAAGACATAAGATTGCTGCTTTAGAGTCAACTTCAAGAACTAATTTTTGCACTCCCAAGGACAAAAAAAACCAGTTGAAACCTGTCAAACGGCCTATAATTTTATGGCAAGAAGAGAAAACTTCCAACTTATGAAATAAAGCTTCGTGATAGACATGTAAGAGGCTACATGTACCGTTCTGTTTCTTATTAGTTGCTTGAGCTAGATCAGAGTTCTTCAATATTATTGCATTATGTAACTTGCAAAATGTCCATGAAGAAGGCCTGGAACGCTTCTATACACCCTTTTTTTATTCATATTCTGGAAACTTAAAGCTTCATTGATGGTGTTCATAGCAGAAGTAATTGCCTGCAGGTTAATTTCATCTTATGTTATGAAATATAGCAATCTTGTACTCAAATGAAATTTTTTCTATTGTAAATTTTGAGATCAGAGCTCAAATAACATAAAGAACATGTTAGAAATCATTGCAACCAGTAGCAGGTCAGAGAAATGTACTCTAACTCTATCCACTTCGACATGGTAGCTTCGAAATTTAAATTATCAAGAATAGATGCGCTTCTATGTCTCTGCCTGACTATCAAGCTCGAGAATTATCCTTCATTTACGATTTCCTGCTTTCCCAAGACACTGTGATTGGGCTTCTAACCTTGTAGAGGCGACGAGAGTGCACCCACTGCAATTCTCCTTGAGCAGAGCTAACTGGCTTTGCTCCTTTGGTGGCTATAACGTAAACTCTATAGCCCAATGTTTGATTGATGCTTCGAAATACTAACCGCTTCGGTTTGACTACAATTCTGACTCCTTTGGGAGCTCTAATTTCCAATGAGTAAATGGAATTCGGTCTGCCCACATTAGTTACTCTCCTATCTATCACCTTCACTGTCTCACTGCCCTTGAAAATGGCAGAGATTGAAGGATAATTTAAACTGAATCCCCTGCTTTTCTGTAGCATTTCTTTGCAGCTTATGTTCCTGCGACTAATTATGAAGATATCAGATCTTGTGTATCCCAGACTGCACAAATGTGTGATGTAGTCTGCTGGTCTGATATCATATACTAATCCTGGATCGACTGCTTTACCTGCATTGATGTGTCCAGAACCCATAGCAAAATAGTCTGCCGGAAGATTTCCATCCATGATTGGCTTTCCATAATGGTCAGTTACATCTGCTGTTGTCATAAGTGCAGATTTGACTGCAGCAGGGGACCAACTTGGGTGAGCAGAACGGATAAGAGCAGTAATGCCACTGACATGAGGACAAGACATAGAAGTTCCTGACATGACAGTGAAATTAACCCTTCTAGAATCTCCTAGAAGGCCGGTGGGGCCTAAGTTTTGGGGCCAGGCAGCTATAATATTTACACCTGGCGCGATCACATCTGGCTTGAGGATTGAAGGGTTGTTCAAGCTCGGTCCCCTAGATGAAAAACGTGCCACGGCTGGTGCTCTGGATCTTCCTGTGAAAGTCCCTGCAAAATGAATCTTTGCTGTTGGTCGTTTTGTAGAGTTGATGTAACTCTTTAATTGAACTGATTCTGAAAATCCGATTAAAGTAGCAGGCAGAACGTGAGCATCGACTGAATCTTCCTCAAGATTTATCTCTGTGTTTGCTAGAACCATTGCAGCCCCTCCAGCTCTCCTCACAACCTCACCTTTCTCTGCCCTTCCATTTACTCCTCGATCACATACGACCATTTTACCAGCAACTTCTGCTCGAGAAAGGGACCCTTCAAGACAAAATTCACTTCCTGTGTCACCTCCTGTTATATAGACTACTTCAAGCTTCTTCTCTGCCCTTGGGAAATGATTTCCTGGGAACATCGATTCCCCATAGAGATATCTCCTGCTTCCCATTCTGATAAAAGCGGGAAATCTTCTATCAAGGGTACTTGCTCCGACAGTGGTAACCCAGGGTGCTTCATTGGCAACTGAGTTGCTGATAGGTCCGTTGTTTCCTGCTGCACAGACGACTGAAATGCCCTTTTCCGCTGCGTGGAAACTGCCAATCGCAACAGTGTCATCATAGAAAGGGATGGGAAATCCTCCCAGGGAGAGGGAGAGGACATCAACACCATCTCTTATTGCCACATCCATTGCAGCTAATATGTCAGAGCTATAACACCCATTAAACCAGCACACTTTGTAGATAGCAACATGCGCCCCTGGGGCCATTCCTTGGGCCTTGCCAGCCCCATTGCCAAGCACACTCGCCATTGGGACTGCTGATCCCCCAGCAGTGGATGATGTATGTGTCCCATGCCCAGAAGAATCACGCGGTGACACATACTCGGGGTTTAAATCTGGCGATTGTGACGGTGAATTAGCCACATGATGACCTTTAATAAAGAACCTGGCGCCAATTAGTTTCCTATTGCAACTCGTAGCGTTGAAGTTCTGCCCTTCTTGACAAACCCCTTTCCATTTCCTAGGAGGCGCAGGCATGCCTTGATCACTAAAGCTTGGGCTCTCAGGCCAAACTCCAGTATCCAGGACACCAATGATCGTCCCCCTCCCAAACCCGGTCCTCGACCACGCCCCTACACCCGGTGCATCAAGTCCTAAAAACTTGTAAGAGTAGGTAGTATGCAGCTCAAGCCTCCTATCAGGTCTAACAGCTATAACATCATGCAAGCTTCTTAGGGACTCTACCTCCAACCTAGAGAGACGAGCTGCAAAACCTTCCATGGCCGAACTATAAGAGTAGAGAAGACGAGAAGAAGGGCTGACATCGTCCTCAGAAGACACCGTTCTCTCAAGAAAAGAGAGGTGCCAACTGAGCTTCGAGTCGATAAAAGAGGCGGTTTGAGTTTCACTTTGTGGGTGTAGTTGTACAATGTAGGTTCGGAGGGGTAACTGAGCATTAACAAAAACCACAAAAAAGAGTAGTGTTGTAAGGAAAAGGAGAGTTTTGGGTTTTGCCATTTTCGGATACTTAGAAGGTTATAACTCAGGTTGTTGTTCATGGTGCTCTGTTGTTAGAATGTAGGGGTATATATGAAGGGATTTGTTGAGAATTCAAAAATGGTGTGTTGAGTGCTGAGAGAAGAATATGAAACCCGTGAAATTACAATAGAGGGCAGGGCTCTCACTCACGAGGATCTTTGGGAGGAGCTGAGAAATATGGGAATGGGAATTTTGGTTTGAGTTTTTCACGAGATGTTATGGTTTTGTTTAATATCTACATGCAGAAATTTGTTCTGATAATGTTATTAATACTTTGCTCTATAGATAATATATATTCTTCAATTTATTTTTTAAAATACCTGTTTTTTGAAGTATTGGTTTGTTTGACATGGAAGAAGTCTACTGATAGGAAAAGAGGTGACGAGTTCACTGCATTTAATTCCACAATCAGAAACGCTCCAGTGTGTAGTTGTGTCTTGTGTGTGCCTCTCTCTTGGGTAGGCGAGCCCATTGGTTCAAGGTCTCATGGGCCTTCAAATTTTTATATGAATGTTTTTGATAGTTTTTAAAAGAATGGATGGGTTTTCTTTGTTTGGAAACGGGTAAAAGGGAATTTATCCTGTGATTTTTCTGTTGCTAACCTAAAGTGGTGGATCTAGTAATTTGATAATGGTTGGTTATGCCACCATCCATCGAAAATATTACAATAACCAATAGCTAATAATTAAAAAACAGTTCATAAAAAGTTCCATTCCAAAAGCAATAAAGATTCATATTATAACCAAAGAGATACAAAGTCTCACAATTGTTCTTGACAAGTTTTCATATTTGGAATAATGTTGTTGAGCGAACCGATGTCATTTTGTTAAGCTACCAACTTCATAGCCTTGAATATATAAATTAATATATGTGACTAATCTACTAATCTCATTTTAGTTTTTTCCAACCCAAACTAATATTTAAATTTAGGGCCTCTTCTCCCCAACTTATTTTCAGTTCAGTTCAGTTCAGTTCAGTTCAGATCAATTCAGTTCAGTTCAGCTGTTGACAATACTTTTACACTCACATATCACTATTCATTTCATTTCAGTTCAGTTCAGTTCAATTCAGTTCAGTTCAATTCAATTCAGCTCAGTTCAGTTCAATTCAACTATTTTATGCCGAAGATAACAGGCCCTTACTAAATAAGTAAACCACCACACCAATTGTAAATCACAAACTGAAAAAAAATGAAGTAAATCATGCCTTGAACATCACATGAGAGAATTTTCTAACACGAAGATTAGAAATAAAATGAAGAGAATTATGCATTCACATCCTTTTGTGAGAGATTTTTTTTGTCCATGAATATGGTAAAACAATTCATCCAAACACCTTACTAAAAAATACAGATCCTATACCTATCCAAAACAAATATTCACAAATATATATGTCAAAAAAAAGTTAAAAATCAAATCCTAGCAACTCGAACTAAAACTTGATAAATATACTAAACAATCAATTAAACCATGCTCAAAAATATGTATTACACTGTACAGTCCATACACGATCTATTTTTTAAAAATTTAGTATTATGAAACCTTATTTACTTTTGCTTGAAAAAAAGGAAGGGAAGCCTTTTCTCTAGTGGCTTATTGTGGTAATGCCAAAAAATTCCTTTGTTGTCAAAATTTTCAACTTTCATGATAAAAGAAAGTCAAAGGTCAAAACTCCCCTTCAAAATTTACTCTCTCACTTCAATTAGTAGATTATACATCAAGGTGTAGGATGAGCATCCTACACCTTGTCCAAAATTACGTAGTTTTGATGGTTTTAGGGGAGCCAAAAGTTGGCAGGCTTTTGGTAGTATTTATGAAAGTGGGCCAGCTCTTTCTCTCTCATCACTCACTCATTCCCTTTTGTTACACCAAGGTAGTATTTAGCATGTACACTTTGTTGACATTCATGTACATTAACTGGGTTAACGTTACAATCATGTTGTTATGTGTTGACCTTTTGTTTTAATACTCGTTTTGAGTTTTTTTTTGTTTTGGATGTCTATTATTGTTCATTGTGTGTTATTGACGATTTTATGGGGATGTCATTGTACATTTTGATTTTGTTAATGAACAACCACGAAGCCAAGAATGTACAAAGAAACATAATAGAATAAAAGTAACCCAATTCCTAAAGCTGATGTCAAGTGAGTAATTTGCAATCTTTGTACACTGGTGTGTTGATGTTTGTTCGCTAATGAAATTCAATATGTACAATTACAGTCCTATACCTCATAGTGCTCCAGGTGCCACAAAAAAAACTCAATATGAGTATTAAAACAAAAGGTCAATACATAACAACATGATTGTAACCCTTAATGTACATGAATGTCAACAAAGTGTACATGCAAGGTACGTGCATGTACATGCAACTGTATGTGAGCTAATAATAAAAAAAGTACCGCAACCAACGTAAATAAGGATAAATCACAATGTACACTGATGTCATTACTTTGATCACTGAAAATAAGGATACATTATTGTTATTGAATGTTCACTGATATACTCAATGTACAATTATCTAACAAGATTGTTCAATTATTAAGCCTGAATGTACAATGTTGTTATGACTGAATGTTCAAGTTATTTTATAGAGCTGACTTTGTTCTGTGTACATTAAAGTTGCGTTAATGATCATTGTGTATGACTAAATATACATTAGCTTCACTAACATGCATCTAACATATTCTATAGACACAAACAAAACAAAAAAAAACTCAATATGGTACTAGATTAAAAGTTCAACACATAACAACATGATTGTAACCCACTTAATGTACATGAATGTCAACAAAGTGTACATGCAATAGGTGGAGCTAATAAGAAAAAAAAGGTTCTGCAACCAACGTAAATAAGGATAAATCACAATGTACACTGATGGTCAATACTTTGATCACTGAAAATCCCCAAATGTACACTCGTATATTATTGTACATCAAACCATATCATTTGTACATTAAAAAAAGTTTTAAAAAGCAAAACAGAATATAAAATCAAATATCAACATTTGGAAATTTAAAATAGAAATGAATGAAAATAAGGAGAAATAAATGAAGAACAAAATAAATGAGAGAGATAATTGAAATGGTTCTTGAAAAATAAATGAGAGAGAAAAAGAGGGAATGATGATGTAGAAGAAAGAGTTGGCCCACCTAAAAATTCTGCCAAAAGCCTGCCAAATTTTGACCCTCCTAAAAATCAAACAAATTAGTTTTGGCCAAGGTGTAGGTTCCTCATCCTACACCCTGGTGCAGGATCTAAATTGCGCTCTCACTTACTCATTCTCTTCCTCACCCTCAGCTTTACCCCTCACCCCTCTTCTTGTGCGGATGTTAGGATCTCGGCATCTTGCAGGAGCCACAAAATTTCTACTGGACGAAACCCAAAATATAGTTCCGTTACTCACTCGTGCTTACACTTTTCTTACTTCCGACCCGTTTGGGACTAACAAACCATCGTCGCCGACGGTCTATCGTCACCAATAGGCTGGTTGTTGCCTTTCTTCTCCTTCCTTTGTCTTGGGTTGTCCTGTTTGTTATTGGTTGTTGCCTTTCTTCCCCCAATTGTGAGATTTTTTGTTTTCTTTTTCCAATAATGGTTGGTCCCGGATCAAATGGGACAACCATTGGCGCCGCCACTGCTAACCTATACGCTATGTCCATATTTTGTCTACCTACTTTCTTTATACTTACACCCTCGCACATCACGGCTTAGAGCATGATATCTTCTATAATGTTTGTAATAATTACCGGTGTTGTTGTCAGCTTTTGGAGGTACTAAACAATGTTTGTCAAATCCGTACTTATACTAAGGGTCCGCTATTACACCCTTGCTTTAATCCTCCTATCACAGCTAAAGATTCCGATTGGAGTGCCTAATTTGACAAAACTATTATTATCATGCTTGGTAATTATTCGAAAAAGAATTAATCCCTTAAAATATATCACTGGCGTAGATCAATCACTTAACACAAATCGCTGGCAAGTACAGGTTTTGGCAGAACGTAACGTAACATAACATAACAAAATATTCAACCTTCTCTGGTCTTAATTGAATATATATCCGAATCACTTTCTCCATATGTACCTTGTCCACTTTTCATCTTAGTTCTTGAGCTAAGTGATAAGTGAGTTTCTAACTAACTTTAGCCTCCTATTTCCCATCATTTCGTATACATATTGCTTTATTTTCATTAGCTTTACCTCCATTTTGCTAACAATCTCACTTAGGACCTTTTCTATGATGAGTTTCGCGTTTTAGGCATTTTTCTCTATAAAGACCCTATTTTGCTCATTCTTTTGGTTTCCTCTTTCTTGCAGATATTTTTAGTGCTTTACAAAAGACTCAAGGGAGAAAGATTGTGTAAAGCCGAATTCAAGTAAGAGCCTACACCTCTATCCCATTTGGAGGACTCATTCGAGTGCCTAAGAGGAGAGCACTCCATTTTGTATGTTGCGGGTGCTCCATTGTTTCCAGCGCGAGCTCTTCACTCATTTTCATCGAGGGAGGAACTTTTTAAGTTGCAATATTTGCACAAAGCGGCCGCTCCGGAGAGTATGGTGCGGGCGCCCTGTTCATTTCCCTTGCACCTAGCACTGGCGGGAGTTTACAAAGTGCGGGAGCTCCGGACTATATGGCGCGGGCACGCCCTTTTATTTTTCTCGTGATTTCCAGTTTTTCTTGGACAAATGTAAGGGGTATAAATACTCTATTTGTGCCGTTTTAGGACATCAATTCTAAACCTAGCAACTTTGTTTTAGCCTAAGGATTATTTTACTCTAATCTAAGAAAGTTTGTAGTTTTTGGAAGGGAATATTTTTGAATTTGAAGTTTGAATATTTGGATGCTCATGAAGATTAGAAATTTCTAGTATAATTCTTTATCTCACTTTTATCTTTTATGTCTCTTACTTTGTCACTAGCTTTCAATACTTGTTGTTTATGTTTTGAGATTACTTTTGTCTTGAAATCTCTTTTGTTTACATCTCCTTAATGGCATTGAATCATTTATTTTGTATGGTGGATCCCATGAATAGTGAGTAGTCTCTTTTATATGGTATGGGGTGAAACCCTCCTTAAAGTCATGAACTTTGCACTTTTTTGGGGGTTCTAATTTGGTTGATAGGTTTAAATGAACCATTGGAGTTTCTACTGGTAGTTTGTGGTTGGCCTCCATAGAGACTTAAATGCTAGTCAATTCAATTAAGGATTGAAAGATGAAATTGAAGAGTTGAATCCCCATATGTTCAATTAGCTAGACTTGCATATATAACAATAGGCACTAGTAGAATTATTGCTTATTGTTGCAGCTGAATTGCTGCGGTTTTACTCATACGCAACAATAAACCACGTCAAAAGAAAAGGAAAAATCGAAAATCACCCTATTGCTGCGGTTCTTTGTGAAAACCGCAGCAATAGTTGCCAACGGGAATTTTTTTAAAATTTTTTGACTGGTTTAACCAAATCTATTACTGCAGTTCGAACCCAAAACCGCAACAATACATTTAAATATTTTTAATTTTTTTTTTCTAAATCTATTGCCGCGGTTTTGGTGAAAACCGCAGCAATAGATAAGCCAGATCTAAAAAAAATCTAGGGTTTTTTTTATAACTCCCGCCTCTCTCCTATTCATAGTCACTACCGCCTCTCCCATATCCCCTTCTTTCTCTCCACGACAGATAGATCAGATCCTCTTTCTCTCACTCCACGACACATCCTCCCCCATCCTCTCTTTCATCGTTGGTGGCTCGTTGAGAAGCAATGAAGGCTCTTCAGTTCGTCAACCTGCGATTCGTGTCGTTGATGGCTCGCTGATAAGCAGCAAAGACCGATCAATCGTCGACCGCTCGAGTTTTCCTTCGCTTCTTCAGTTCGTCGGCCGCTCGAGTTCTTTCTTCTCTCATCGTTCTTCCTATTTATATCTATTGCGAATTTAGGGATTGAATCAATTCGAATCAATAAATCCCATCAATTTGAAGTTCGAATTGCAATTTGACGGATCTGGGTTTTTGTAAAGCAGATTTCGTAATTGAAGTTCGAATTGCACCCACTTTTTTTTCTGCCATTGTTGGTGAGGTTTAAGGAGATTTGATTTTGAATTAGAGGGAAGAAATTTTGAGGAAAATGGCATTTGCTCAAGTTTTATCTAATCCGCCAGATCTGCTTCGCACTGCTATTCACTTTTAGGATATTTTTCGTTTTTATTTTGTTTAGAATCAATATGAAATTAGGGTTTTTTATTTTTATTTTTAATTTATTTTATATTTTTTTTTATCTGTTGGATTTTGTGTATATGATATGTTAATATACAAATATGTTTTTATCATTAGTTCGTGTTTTAGTATTTTTCCTACATTTTTTTTCTTTCAAATTTGATGGTAAAATGTAAAAATTTTTTTTTTTTTTAACACCTCTACCTATTGCTGTGGTTTTGGCTAGGACCACATCAATATGCTTATTATTTATTATAAAATAGAGTATATTGTTGCGATTTGCCTTAGAAACCGCAGCAATATACTCTATTTTGCTAATATAATATAAATATGTTGCTGCAGTTTTCGCTAAAAACCGCAGCAATATGTTGAAATATTGTTGCGGTTGAAAACCGAAGCAATATATTAATTACCTATTGTTGCACGGCCAAAACCGCCGTAATAGGCCACTTAATGACTGCAACAATAAGCATTTATTCTACTAGTTAGGGTTTTAGCTAAGAGGTTTATTTTGTCATCTTATCATTCATGTTATTAAGTTGGAGTTTTGGTGCATGAAAATAGACCCTAATCCTTAACTTAGGTAGCCCTTTTTAGCTTAAAACGATAATTAGGGATTTAAGAGATGACCTCTTTTATCCATTGCTATTGTTATCTTTCATCTTATTTGTTGAAGTTCATGATTGAATTGAGTGGTGAATCCCGTATCCTAGTCCCTCTAATATTATCGTAAACCCTTATCATTGCTAATTCTTAGCTTATTTGACATTAGCTTATTGGTGTTTAATCTTGTCTCTCTACGGATTCGACCCTTGCTTTCCCTTTCTATTTAATTAGAGAGATTGAGTTAGGTTTATCTTTGTGAGGCTCGACGATGACCTATCAAATTTTGGCGTCGTTGTCGGTGAGGCTTAGCATTACATTGAAAAAGCTATTGTAGATGAGAAAAAATCTTTATTTGCATGTAAATATCGTGTTTTGTTGGTTTCATTTGAGTGCCTTACTTGTTATTGCTAACGATCTACTTAACTCTGTTTGATTGTGCATGACAAGGAAGAGCAAACAATCACCACTTATACCCTATAATCCGGAATTGGGCAAAACTCTAAAAAGTCTGAGAAGGCTACTTCAAGATCAACCCGAGTTTGCAATTCAATTTTCAGATTCCGAGTTGGAAGAGTTAGTTGCGTAAGACATGGCGGAAGACGATCCACCTCAAAGACTACTCCGTGACTATGGGCATCCCGAGGCCTTTGAGGTTCGAAGTGGTATTGCACTTCCTACCACTAACGCCAATAATTTTGAGTTTTCACCACAACTACTTATACGGATGATAAAAACGATCAATTTGGAGGAGATTCCAAGGAATGTCCCTTAGCCCACTTGGATAGCTTTTTGGAGTTGTGTGCTACGGTTGAACATCACAATGTTACCTCGGAGTACATAAGAATGAGTATGTTTGGTTTCTCTCTTCGGGACAAGGCAAAACATTAGTTGAGATCGCTTCTGGAGGGCTCTCTTACAACATGGGTACAAGTTACAACGAAATTCTTGCATAAATATTGCCCACCCCATAAAACCGCAAAAATGAGTAGAAAAATTTCTAATTTCTCTCAAGATGAAGATGAAGATGTAACTTTGAGTGAACTTGAGAGCGGTTCAACCAATATATCCGAGAATGTCCTCGTCATGGTTTCAACTAGTGCTCCTCATGCAAAAGTTCTATGATGTTCTCACACCAACATCTAGAGCCAACTTAGATTCCGGAATTTGAAGGTCAAATCAAGAAGCTTTCGGTGGATCAAGTACAAGCAACGCTTGAAGAGGTTGTGAAAAACTATGCATGGAGTGGATAAAGAAGGAAAAATTAATCGAGGAAAGTGGTTAATCATGAGTTGGAAAGCATTGACCTTCTAACATCTAAGGTTGATTTGTTGACCTAGAAATTGGAGAAAGCTAGCTTTGCATCATCTAGTTTGACTTCTATACAAGTTCTATCACGTTAGACTTGTGGAGGGGTTGACCACAACTCTTTATATTGTGTTTCTACCATGGAACAAGCGGCAATGGTGCGGTAAATAAATGACCCTTACTCTCAAACCTACAATCCAGGTTGGAGAAATAATCCCAACTTTTGGTGCAAACAAAACCAAAACAATCAAACCACTCCTCAAAAGTCCTACTAACCTCCTCAAAACACTTAGAAACCCACTCTACAATCCCAACAAGCTTCATACAAGCCTCCGGATTTCCATCTAACTCGATAATAAAGGCTTTCATTCAACCAACCTTCGAATCCCAAATCCAACCTTGAGTCAACATAGGAAACTTTCATAATTCAACAAACCAAGGCCAATGCGAAAAACGATCGAAGGCACAATGAGCTTTCCTCCTTAATTCAACAAGTCCAAGCCCACAACAAGATATTTGAAACTCAATTGTCTCAACTACCATAACAAGTGGGTAGTTCTTGTTCAAACTCCAAAACTTCATTGCCGGGCCAACCCGAGTTAAATCCTAAGCCCTTCATAGGGGCCATAAATTCGAGATCGAGGAAAGAATACGAGGGGCTAGTGATAAGAGAGGAATATCACACTAATAGAGATAAGGGAGTTGGGAACAATGAAATGAACATTGAATTTGAGAGTGAGGTAGTTGAAGAAGAGCCACATCAAAGTGAGGAGAGATTGAGTTAGAAAGAACTTGAGAAGGAAATTGGAAAAGATGTAGAAGTCTATGAGAAATCACCAATGAAACTTTACAAACCTCCAGTCCCCTTTCCACACCTGTTAGTTGAAAAGAAGTTGAATGCAATATTCTCTAGGTTCTTGGAGGTCATGAAGAGACTTCAAGTGAACATCCGTTTTCTTCATGACAATTCATAAATGCTGGCATATGCCAAGTTCTTAAAGAAAATTCTCTCTAACAAAGCAACGCTTGGAGAAAGGCAACTATTTCTTTACCTATAGAATTGAGTGCTATTCTTCAAAATAAACCCCCAAGAAACAAGGAGATCCAAGTAGCTTCTTCATTCCAGTAAAGATTGGTGATATAGATGCTGAGAATGCCTTATGTGATATTGGGGAAAGTGTTAGCCTCATCCCTCTTTCCTTTTCAAAAAGTTAAAGCCCACAAGAATGTCAATTCATTTGACGAATCGTTTCGTTAGTATTCCTTTGGGTATGGTTGAGGATGTTTCCGTTCAAGTGGGAAGAGTATTTGTCCCTTATGATTTTGTGATTGTGGAAATGAAGAGGATCATGTCATGCCCCTTATTCTTGGGAGTCCCTTCTTGAAGACGACTGCAGTCGTCATAGATGTGAAAAATGGGAGATTAACCTCGAATGTGGGAGATGAGAGATGGAGTTCACTTTTCATCAAGTGATGAAAGCACCAATGCTGGTGAGATTTGGATGAATTCACGTCTATGGAGGAATTGAAAGATCCTTTGCAAAAGTTGATGATGGGAGAAATGGTTGAGCAAGAGGAAGAGGCTCTTGCTTATCAACAAAGTTTAAATGAAGCATCAATCTACCAACCTCAAAGAGGCAAGTTTGAGGTGCTTGAGGTAACATCAAAAGAGAAGAGACCAACGCATCATCCTAAGTTCGAACTAAAACCCCTCCCAACTCTCTTAAATATGATCTTCTAGATAAAGATGAAGCTTACCCCATGATAAGTTTTAGTTTGTATGTTAATTTTAAGTTTTAATAAAGTTTCCTGATTATTTGAGTGATTTGCGTGATTTTTATAACGTGATTTTCTCAGTTGTATGAGTGATTTGTAAAGTCTCTTCTTTTCAGTAATTTGTGAGTGATTTTTAAATGAGAGTCATAAATTAATTTTCGGTAGTTTTCTTTGAGTGTCGATATTGATTTTGACATTCTTTTTGTAATTTAGAAAGGTAAGGGGGTAAAATAGGCATTTCAAAAGAGGACACCATTGCTCCCCCCTTCCCTTATATAATAGAGATATGCTAATGTTTAAAACTGGCACTTTCCATAAAAAAATAATTGTCACTGGAAAATATAGTGAATAAATGCAACACTATTTCTAACTACAAAAATTCTAAAAGTGTTGGATTTTTATTCTTTGAATTTTGTAGATGTTACTACTTTTTCCTTTGTATATTTGGTTTTTTCTACACATGAGGACAGAAAAAAATGTTATAACGGATGTGAGAGAGAAATAAATAATGAACTCAAAATCAATAAAATCAGACAACAGATTTACGTGGTTCACCAATTTGGCTACGTCCACGGCAGAGAGAAAGAGAATATTTTATTATGAGAAGAAACCAGATTACAGGGAGAACAGAGTGTTTTTCGTAGTCTAAAACCTAGAATATAAATAACTTATTTATATCCCCATTCAGAAAACGCGTTTCCGCATTTACCAGGCAGCTGCCCGATCTGGTCGGGTGACATCCGCCCGATCGGGAGGTTTTACTCCTTCCCCAGATTGGTTGCGCGCCCGGTCGGGCGAGACTCGCCCGAGTCGTTGTTCGGTACTTCGCCCGATCGGGCGACTTCCCAATTGGCCTGTTCTCAAGTTCGTCGCGGGCCCGATTGGGCGGCCTCGCCCGACCCGATCGGGCGGTACCCTAGAGCCCCCGTTTTGACATATTTTGACGAACACATTCAAGGCACTATTCTTACAGATCTCCACCTTGACTTGAATCCTCTCACAATAACCAGAAAACCAGATGCATTGATCAGAACGCCCAGAATCTCCCAAACACCAGATTTGTCCCAAAAGACAACCAGACCAGATTAGTCCCTAAGGACCCCAGAATTGCCCCAAGAGGGCAACTAACAATCACAAACATTTAGTAAGTCCAAATAATGTTGGAAATTACTCTGCGAAACCGGCTTGGTGAACATATCAGCAGGATTATCAACAGTTCTTACCTTCTTCACCTTGATCCTAGTCTCACTCCTTAGGAAATGATATCTCACATCAATATGCTTAGTCCTCTCATGATGGACATGATCCTTATCTAAGCATATTGCACTCAGACTGTCACAGTACACCGTTGCATGATCATGATGCAGAACCAAATCACTGATTAACCCCTTTAGCCAGATTCCCTCCTTAGCTCCTTCTTTCAAGGCCATGTACTCTGCCTCAGTAGTAGACAAAGTTATAGTAGGCTGCAAAGTTGCTTTCCAACTTACCACAGAACCACCAAGATTGAACACATAACCAGTCATAGACCTTCTACCATCCACATCTCCAGCATAATCAGAATCAGAATATCCTGTAACTAAGCATGCCATATCACCTCCATAAATGAGACCAATATCTGACGTACCTCTAAGATACCGAAAGATCCTCTTGACTGCCTACTAATGCTCCTTACCAGGATCACCCATGAACCTACTAACCATACTGACTGCATGTGCAAGATCCGGCCTAGTGCAAACCATAGCATACATCAAGCTCCCTACTGCACTAGCATACGGAACCCGACTCATGCACTCCTTCTCTTCAGCAGACTTAGGTGCAAAAGCTACAGACAAGTGACCAATATCTATAGGTTTTGTTGTTGACATGCCAAACCTTGACAATATCTTCTCAATATAACCTTTCTGTGACAAGAAAAGTTTCTTCTGATCCCTCTCCCTATAAATCTCCATATCAAAAATCTTCCTTGCAGCACCCAAATCCTTCATCTCAAATTCAGCACTGAGAAGTTCCTTCAATTTCTAAACATCTGACTTGTCCCTAGCAGCTATCAACATATCATCTACATATAGCACTAAGTAGATAAAAGACCCATTTGTCAGCTTGTTATGATACAGACGACAATCATATGAGCTCCTGTTATAGCCTAGCTTCATCATATAGCTATCAAACTTCTTGTACCATTGCCTTGGAGACTGCTTTAGCCCATATAAGGACTTCTTCAACTTGCAAACACTGTTTTCCTTCCCCTGAACCTGGAACCCATCTTGTTGAGCCATATATATTTCCTCCTCTAACTCTCCAAGTAAGAAAGCTGTTTTTACATCTAGCTGCTCAAGCTCAAAATCCTGATGTGCAACTATTGCTAGTAGCACCCTGATGGAAATATGTCTGACGACAGGTAGAAAATCTCATTGTTGTCTACACCCTCCCTTTGTGTGAACCCTCTTGCAACCAGTCTAGCCTTATACTTGACCCCTTCTTCAGATGTTATCCCCTTCTTTTTCTTGAAAACCCATTTACAAGTAACAATTTTTCTCCCTGAAGGTTTAGACACAAGCTCCCAAGTCTCGTTCTTATGAAGTGACTCCATGGCTTCCCACATTGCAGCAAGCCAATGGGTAGACTCTTTACATGTAACTGCTTCCCTATAGGTGGACGGCTCATAGACATCCACCTCTTCAGCAACCTGCAGTGCATAAGCCACCATAACTAAGTGAAATTAGATTCTTAGTCATTTGTGGAACATGCCTAACATTTTTCAAAGTATAGAAAATACCATCATGTGTCAGGATCTTGATAGAGCATATTCCAACTGTCTTACAGACTGCACTGTTAGCCGTCGAAATATTACCCCCATCTACCTGCTCATAAGTAGTAACCCACTCCATATGAGGACTCAATGATACGACGCTCCAGAATCAAGAACCCACGCATCACTACAATATGTTTGCTCATTTGCAACTAGAGCAAGGTCATCCTAAGAATTCAAAAGCAGCTGAACCAGATCCAGATTTATTCTCCAGATGCTTCTTTTTAGGACATTCCTTCTTCCAACGCCCCTTTTCCTTACAGTAATTACAGATATCATAAGGTTTAGGACCCCCTTTAGAATATCCAGATTTCTTTAAATTCTTTTTACCATGTCCTTTACCACTACTACTGGCCACTACCCTAGAATACTGATTTTCTGTACTTGTACTACCACCAGATGCCTTATGGCGCAATTCCTTAGTATGCAAAACACAAAATCTTTACCAACGATGAAAGATTGCACAAAATTTTCATACGATATCGGTAAAGAAACAAGCAGAATTAAAGCGGCATTCTCATCCTCCACCTTCACATCAATATTACGCAATTCTAGCAAAATTGTATTTAATTGATCTAGATGATCTCTAAGAGGCATACCTTCCTGCATTCGTAAACTGAACAGACGTTGCTTCAAAAGCAACTTGTTGGTTAGAGATTTTGTCATATACAAACTCTCTAATTTCAACCACAGACCAGATGCGGTTTCCTCCTCCGCGACTTCAGTAATTATGTCATCTGCCAGACACAACATAATCGTTGAATGAGCCTTCTCCTCCAGAACAACCATCTCAGTGGTAACTGAATCCGTTGCCTTCTTTGCTAACGGTGCCAACAACCCCTGTTGCTTCAGTAAAGCCCGCATCTTGATTTGCCACAGACTAAAACTATTCCTCCCAGTACATTTATCAATTTTGACATTCATCCCAGACATCTTTCTCACACAGATGGAACACCAAAGCTTTGATACCAATTTGTTATAACAGATGTGAGAGAGAAACAAATAATGAACTCAAAAACAATAAAATAAGACAACAGATTTACGTGGTTCACCAATTTGGCTATGTCCACGGCAGAGAGAGAGAATATTTTATAATGAGAAGAAACCAAATTACAGAGAGAACAGAGTGTTTTTCGTACTCTAAAACCTAGAATATAAATAACATATTTATATCCCCGTTCAGAAAACGCGTTTTCGCGTTTATCAGGCAGCCGCCCGATCGGGTCGGGCGACACCGCCCGATTGGGCGGTTTTACTCCTTCCCCAGATTGGTTGCGCGCCCGGTCGGGCGAGACTCGCCCGACTCGTTGTTCGGTACTTCACCTGATCTGGCAACCAAGCCCGATGGTATCAGACGATTTCCCAATTGGCCTGTTCTCAAGTTCATCGTGGGCCCGATCCGGCGGTCTCGCCCGACCCGATCGGGCGGTACCCCAGAGCCCCCGTTTTGACGCATTTTGACAAACACATTCAAGGCACTATTCTAAAAAAAATTACAAACTAGAAGTACTAAAAGTCTTCATAGTAGCAAGACGTTGTTTGGTTATGTTGTCTGCTTCTATATTAGCTTGAGGAACATTAATAACCGAAGACCACATAAATGATTTGACAAGATTTTTAATTTTCCTAATCGTCCATAGTAAACGAATATTTGGAGCAGGGTTGCCCTGTAAAAAAATGTTGGATTTGTAGAATCAGTGAAAAAGGTAACATGAGTAAGACTTTGTTGCAGAGCCCAAGACCTTGCGTATAGCCACGTAGGCAAGTTATGGCTTCGGCCTGTAAGGCAGAGGTGGCAATCTCAAAAGTTCCTCTTTTGTTCTATAATAACATTTGTATTTGTATTAATAATTTGTATCATAACACTATTTATATTTTATCATTTTATGTAAACTATTTACCCAATACTAAAAATTTAGGTTTCACAGACTTTCTCATCTATCAAATATATCTTGCGTCATATTCATTAATTAATTAATTAAATGTCCCGCTATAACTTATTACCTACCATTATGACAAAGGAAGTATTATTGATATTATGTAGTCCCAACGTAAATATCATGATCTCATATATTTAATGAAATTTAACACATCAAGTTGAATCTATAACGTTGAACTTATATAGTATGATTAATAGGACTCTATAAAAGTTTCAATAGAATAATCAGTCGATTTCTTTACATCTGAAAATTTTGTGTGATGGAATAAATTTGGTTTAATATTAGTTACATATTACTCTATTTGTGATGAAATAGATTTTAGTTATGCTATAATCTTAACATATATTCATTGAGATACAAAGAGTTGCATAATTTTCTTTCTTCCTTAATGTACCATAATCGTATAAACATGATATCTCACGCGCGTGTAGTTACCAATCCTTTTAGACCGGCATGATATGTAATTGCTATGGAATAATATTCAACCTTATCATCTTAAAAGTATATATTGATTATTTAGCTAATTGCTTAATTACTGTCTTAGGAGTTAAATTCTTGAAGTACCTGGATTGATTTTTAGTTTATTTCTAGCATATAGAGTCAACACGATATAAAGAAATATTCAGTACTATATAATTTTACTAGTATGTTATTGTTGATATATGGACTTTGTTACTTTTTTGGAACTGACCATGTGAATGCTTGTTGATCCATTGCTCTTGCTTGTGTTTTCTTTGAGATATAGAATAGTACACCTTTCCTGTTAACTGATGCCTGTTTTTTCATCCTTTCTCAGTAGTCAGTAGTGATGCTGAATTTGAATTTCATTTAATGATTTGAAGAATTTTTGTATCATACATCTCTTAACCTATCAGAAGATATTTCTTCCTTAATGTGTGTTCCTTCTTTTCACCTAAATTTTTGTTCGAGGTTATCTGGTGAACTGAGCTTATTCAAACTCAAATGCGTATTTCTAAAAACCATGAGATTGAAACAACTAGAATAATTCAAACTTCGACCGTTAAGCTCATAATAGTACGAACTTTTGACTATTTTGTAATGTATCAAACTTTACACCGAAAATCCAGAGTACGACAAAATCGAATTCAACATGATAAACAGGTTAAATGGGACACTTATCGCTATTTCCTTGGTTGTTTTTTAATGGATATTGCTAAACAAAACAAACTATAAAATTTCCTTTTTCTTTTTCTCTCTCTTCCTCTTTCCCTTCACTGAACTTTCCCCCAACTCCAACCCCAACCCCAACCCCAACCCCTACCCCTCCCCCACCCCAACCATTGACCACGTATCCCCTCCTCCACTCCGGAAAACACCACTGCTTCCCTCCTCAACACTCGAAAACACCATGTATCCCTTCCACCACCTTGAAAACCACCAAGCCCAACTAGTGGCGGAGCCAGGATTTCAAAATCCAGGGGTCGCAAAAAAAGACAAAGGATATTCAATATTGAAATTTTACAACGCAAAGGCACATTGTCTAATATTCATTGTCATACATTCCAAACTAAGAAAAAATTACACAAACAAAATAAAAAAAATTACAAGTGCATTCGACGGGTCTTCATTTTTTGGAAACGATCAATAATATCATCATCGGAAACTTGAAGAAACATATCTTTTTCAAGAAAAGTAACCAAACAATCATTCAAAAATTGATCACCCATGCTATTTCGCAACTTACTTTTTATGTAAGTCATTCCCGAAAACACTCTTTCCACACTTGCCGTAGCAACCGGAAGAATCAACATCAACTTGATGAGCAAAAATACAAGTGGATAAGCTTCATTTCTATTTGTTTCAACAAACTTCATTGGAAGGGAAGAAAGATCATTGACATCTTGGAATTCACCATTATCATCTCGCATATCTTCCATGAATATATCAAGTTGACAATCAAGAGTATCTAAATCATTAGTTGTAAATTTGGAAGGATAAAGAGTGACAAGTTTAAGTACCTTTTCCTTGTTGAAAGAAGAGAATCCATCTTTGGGACATAAGCAAGCCATGCATTTAAGCAACTCCATATTAACCTCATCAAAGCGATTGTTAAGTTCTTGAAGTTGTAGATCAATTACTTCTATAAACACTTCCACCCGAAAATGATGAAGATATGTCGCTTCTTTAACAAAACGCCTTGATCTTCCTTGAGGAATGTAATTATCCTCCATGTTGGGAACAACAATGTCATAATTTTTGCAAAATGAGGTAACCTTACTCAAATGAATCTCCCACCCACCATCCCTCATTTTTTTGCAATACTTTTTTAGTCAAAGAAACAAGTCTCATGGCATTAACAATGTCTTGATCTTTTCTTTGTAAAGCATTATACAAGTCATTAGTGTATCTAAATATTGTAGACATTAATTGTGCCATAAAAACAAAATCAAACGATTCTAGTAAGAGCACAACACCTTGAGCTTTTGCCTTATCATCCACATTTGAACCATTTTTTCCAATCATCACAAGTACATCAACAAGTGTAGGAAACAAGTTCATGACATTTTGTAGAGTTTTGTAGTGAGACCCCCAACGAGTGTCACCCGGTCTTTTCAAACCAAGTTCTTGATTTAACCCCGATCCCGTTTCATGTTCACCCATTTCTAAGGATCGAGCAACATTTTGAGCTTGGATGTCTGATAGGCGTGTCGCACACCTAACAAAAATAAATAACCTAACTAATCCTCCTAACTATATAGTAGGGTAAGTTAGAGTCGATCCCACAGAGAGAAAGTTGTTCTATGATTAGTGCTTAAATAATGGTAAGACTAAAGGAGATTAATATCAATGATCGTCGAAGTAACTATACTAATCAATATATAAATAAAAGATTCTACAGTTAAATATCCCCACTAGCACGAAGTAATACAAAATAATTTCTACCCCAAACTAATCAATTAAATGTCACAAGGAAAAGTACTCCCTATAAAGTACCATGAACCTCTCCCGAGTATCTATGGCTTCTCTAATATGCATTCAAGCCTACTCCCGTGGAATCATGCAAATTAAAGATATTAAACACGACACTTTAACATCCTAACAATCCATTCTACCTAATGATTTTCCGCTTCATTTTTGCTCAAACTCGTATTATGACATATCCATACGATCCTTATTCATTGTAGCTTCTTTCCAAGTGCTCCTAATCCTTAAGCTTAGCTAATCATACTCCAAATAAGTCTTCAATGCCTGAAATTCATCAAAAACAAGAAAACATACCGAATAGGAATAGAAAAGCATAACTTAAGAATATAATGCAATAATGAACCTAAATATGAAACTAAATGCTCTAAAATGCAACCTAAATGCACCTAAAAACTATATATAAATATGACTTATCAAACTCCCCCAAGCTAAACCATTGCTTGTCCTCAAGCAATAAGACACAGACACGGAAAAGTTAGACAACCTACAATATAGGACTACAACAGGGCTAAACACTCAATTGAAAACACAAGAGATATAATCACTACATAAGCCAAGCATCGAAACAAGCTCGAACAAAGCCGCATAGCATATCATGTATCGCAATCGACTCTCCAATCATACCACAAACCATCTCTCCCAAGCTAGATTTAACCAAACCTGACAGACCTCACTATAGTTATGTGCACTCAAATCTCTCATGTGTTTAAGGGATAAATAATGACTCTCAACCTAAATCAGTCGACTCAGATGAAGCAAATACTCTTTAACTTTGACTTTTTGACTCACTTAATACTCAACAATACAATACATAATGATCAAGAGGACTTTTAAGGGTTGTAATGGGGCTGAGGTTAAAGGTATGGAAATAATTTGGGAATTGTGGTGGAAAAACCAAGAAGGGGGAGCATCATATAACTGAAAACATGACCATAAAGGTCATAACAACTCCATGCAACGACCAACAATCTCCAAAATAATCAACAACCTTTTCACTCAAGAAATTCAATCATAACCCTTTTTATTTACTTAACTTCATTTTTTTCACTTCTTTTTCATTTCTTTTTCACTTTTTTTTTGTTTTTCTTTTTTTTTTTCAAACTTTCATTTCAATTTCCAAGCTCACTAAACATACTTTTCCATCCTTCTAAACCACAAATAGAGCACTTCAATTAAATAAAAACCAAACCAAAACTAATACTCGCTCCCCCAAGCTGGGCTTGGGACAAGAATCAAATGAGGTCAAGGCTTGTAATGTAGGTAATCAATCAACAAAGTCAGAAAAGGCTCAGCGGGGTAAAGGATAATATGAAAAGAAGAATAACTCTGGAGCTAAGATCATCAAATGAAACGCCTCAACCATATCAAAAAGTATGCACTATCAAATATCAAGGAGTACCAAGTCAAAGTCAAGATCAATGCAACAACGAGGAACTAATCACACATGAAAGAACAGAACTGACACAGATACGTCAGTTTATAGGCACAAAAGCTCACTTAGGTTAAGGTGTCTGCATAGTAATGTTAAATCGAGCCAGAGAGAGATCAATCAATCTTACCACAAACAATCAGTTGAAACAATCGTGCTAGAAGTATCATGAACAAGATGAGTGACATTAACAAATGTAGTAAAATATCAACAAAGTGCTCAAAAAGTCTAGCAGTAGTCCCATAGATGCAACTAAAATGAGATGAAATCTAATATGAGATGAAATATGCTAATGCAACTAAGAAAGCAGTACAATTTTTTTGGTTACACGTAAACTCCCACTCCTAATAAGCAGTACAAACCGTGCAACATCCTACGAAAGCAATGAAATCTACACTAAAAAGCAATAAAAGATAGAATATTCCTCCCCCAAGCTAGAATTTGCAGTGTCCTCACTGCATAAACCAGTTCAGAAAAGAACGAAAACCAACCCTAGATCACCAAATCACCAAAACCCCAACAAAGCCACAACACCAAAAAACTACACAAATCCCAACATCGCGAACTAATAATTCAATCAATGTACAAGATTCTCAACAAGATGGCATCAAAACAAAAATCCAAGCAAAAATCTGAGATGAACATTAAACAATATAGAGTGAGAAAAGATGCTTACTACCCAATTAATTGGGGAGAAAGTCAAATTGCTCAAAAATCATGTCATAATGCTTCACGAAGGCAACTTGACCAATTTGATGCCTATTTGAAAGAACCTATAAGATCATAAAAAAAAATTAGAAACATGGGGAAAAAAATATACTAACAAAAAAATTAAACACAAAAAGGAAAAGAAATAAAAGAGAAAAGAAAAATCAGAATAATAAAAAAATAAAAGGAAAAAAGAAAAAGGAGGAAAGAAAGAATCGAAAGGTGTGTTCAAATGGTAGGGGGGCGCTGGTTGTGGAAGTGGCGCGGTACTGGGCGGAAAGCGGGATAGAGGTGAACATTCCGGTGGCAGGGGCGTCGGCAAAAAGATCCGGCGCGAGTGGTGGTGCGGTCTGTGTCGCGGGATTCCGGCGAGGGTGGGAGCGTGGGGGTGTCGGCCGTTTATGGTGGTGGTGCGGCGGTATGGCACATGGTGGGTGCCGGCGAGGAGAAAGAGAAGATGCCAGTAGTCTGGGTCGTTGTGATGTGGTGGTCGGTTGTAGGGCCGTGGTGGCGTGGTGAAAGGGTGCCTGAGGAACCAGAACTGCGTGATGACGAAGGAGTGTAGGGCTGTGGTGGCGTGGTGAAAGGGTGCAGATTTTTGTGTTTTTCTTGATTTTTTTTTTCGTGTGGAGAACTTTTTTTTTTTAATCTCCGTCCACCTACAACAAACACAAAAATAAACACACCAAAGTGAGTAAAACTCACTCAAAAAGGTTAAAAAAAATATATAAATTTTCACAAAAAGAGAAAAAAAATAATATATATACAGTTTAGTCTCACCAACAATAAAAACTAAATAGAACAAAACCATCTCCCCGGCAACGACGCCAAAATTTGATAGGCGTGTCGCACACCTAACAAAAATAAATAACCTAACTAATCCTCCTAACTATGTAGTAGGGTAAGTCAGAGTCGATCCCACAGAGAGAAAGTTGTTCTATGATTAGTGCTTAAATAATGGTAAAACTAAAGGAGATTAATATCAATGATCGTCGAAGTAACTATACTAATCAATATATAAATAAAAGATTCTACAGTTAAGTATCCCCACTAGCACAAAGTAATACAAAATAATTTCTACCCCAAACTAATCAATTAAATGTTCACAAGGAAAAGTACTCCCTATAAAGTACCATAAACCTCTCCCGAGTATCTATGGCTTCTCTAATATGCATTTAAGCCTACTCCCGTGGAATCATGCAAATTAAAGACATTAAACACGGCACTTTAACTTCCTAACAATCCATTCTACCTACTCCCGTGGAGAACTTTATGTCCTTAATTGAAATACTCAAATCCGTCAAAATCCAACTCCCGTTGTGATCAAGACAATGGAATAATAACAATACTAGTTATCCCTAATCTAGTATTGGAATATGCACAATCAATTAAGCAAGAACAATCAACCATTAATATGAGAATTTAAAGAAACAATCATGAATTAAATCATACTTGGGTTCACTTAACCATAGATAAAAGAAACTACTCTATCATGAAATAAATGATGAAATCTAAAACTATAAAAGAAAACATAATTAAAGAAATCAATGAAAGAAACTAATAGAACTCATGAATTAATGAAAAAGAATAAAACTAGGGTTTACACTAAAAACTAGAGAAAAAGAGAGAAGAGAAAACTAAAACCTAAAACCTAAGAATAACGTGGGAGGGGGGAGGGAAAGAAAGAATGAAAAACCTATCTAAATAAATATTCAATAACCTAATATGACCTGGAAAGTAATTTACAAGATAAGGAAAGTCTTAATTAAATCATTAATAGGCGGATTAGTGATCCGCGCGTACACGTGGCAGATTCCAGCAGAAACAGTGCAATCTTCCGAAAGGCATAACTCCTTGCATAGAAGTCTCCTCGGGGTGCCACCTATCGTTGGAAAGATCTTCAAGTCTAGTTTCCAAATCTGGTGGAATTACTCGATTCTAATAAGCACATCAGAAGTTATGATCAGAAGAGTAGACGTGACTTTTTTCACATTTCTTCTAATGATTTTCCGCTTCATTTTTGCTCAAACTCGTATTATGACATATCCATACGATCCTTATTCATTGTAGCTTCTTTCCAAGTGCTCCTAATCCTTAAGCTTAGCTAATCATACTCCAAATAAGTCTTCAATGCCTGAAATTCATCAAAAAAAAGAAAACATACCGAATAGGAATAGAAAAGCATAACTTAAGAATATAATGCAACAATGAACCTAAATATGAAACTAAATGCTCTAAAATGCAACCTAAATGCACCTAAAAACTATATATAAATATGACTTATCAAATGTCTGGAATCATTTCTCTTCTTTTACAAGAATTTCCAACCACATTCAACAAGGTTCCAAGTGTATCAAAAAGCCAACCAAACTCATTATTCTTTTTAGCAACGGCAACAAGAGTTAATTGAAGTTGATGAGGAAAACAATGAACATAGTATGCATTTGGAGCATCATCCATAATCAAAGTCTTAAGGCCATTAATTTCACCTTTCATGTTACTAGCCCCATCATAACCTTGCCCTCGAATCTTAGAAGGACTTAATAAATGATCAACAAGCAAAGATATATATAATTGCAATTCTAAGAGACAAAGTGGTGGTATCCCCAACATGAACAAGTCCAAAAAATCGCTCTACGTTGATTTGAAGGACGCGGCCCACCAAGATCTCTTTGAGGAAAGTTATGAGTTTTTGGTTGACAAGGTTTTTTAAGGATATATGCCCTCCTAATCGCATTACGTTGATTTGAAGGATAATCCATTATGTTTATTCTTTTTCCCGGGTCATGAGGAAGAAGTTCAACATCATAAACCAACTCTTCATTCTCTAATGGCACATTATCCGTATTTGAACCACCCAAATTCATATCATTTTGGTTAATTTGAGGAGAATCATAAGATGGAGATGCACTAACATTAGATGATGGAGTACCACTATCTACCGGTGGCGTTGAAGAACATGAATTATCTTGAGATTTCATTTTCTTGAATATAACTTGTCGAAGATCGGGTTGTTTTCCCATTGTCTTTGATTTTTTTTATCTAGGTGTATCACTCATCGTTTCCTATATTCATTATTTAATACAAATTAACACATATGAAATTATGAACTAACTATTAAATTATATGAAAATCAATCAATAAATTACCATTATAAAGAAACTAAATCATCATAGAAAATTATACCATAAATTAATTAACACTACCTAATTTATACAAATTTACATCTCACAATTTCAACATTCACAAAAAAAATAAACAACAAACTAGCTAAATGCATCAATCACTTATCACACATTACAAATTCAAAAATTCACATATATATGCAAATATTACAATTAATATCAACCAAATAAGATTTTAAATATAAAAATTAGGAATTAGAAAATAAATAATGTAAAAGAATTAAAAATTGAATTCAATAAATCAATAATACCTGATGGGCTGACGGCTGACTGACGCGGTGAGTCGGTGACCGGTGACCAATGTTATCAGGATCGGGATCCTACTTTGGATCGTAGGGGCTGGTAGAATCGAATCGGTGGGATCGGATCGTAGGATCGTAAGATCCTACAATTCGGTGAAATACAGATAATTATACTAAAATATGGTGAGAACCTCATGTTAAAAATTTAAACATATTAATAATGATTTTCTTAGTTAGCAAATGATGATAGTTTTTCAATACAATAAGATTGAAGTAACATGCGATCAAATCTAATAGGAGAAATATAATATGTGAAATTACTTTATGATTTTTATATGGTAGGATCGGATCGTTGAGTCGTAGGATCGTAGAATCGTGTTAAGATCCTACCATGTGATTTTTTTGTGGTTGAGCAGGATCGAAAGATCCTACAAAATTAAGATCCTACGTAGGATCGGGATCGGTGAGGTCCTCCAGGATCGTAAAATCGTAGAATCGTAAGATTCGGATCGGGATTTTAACAACATTGCCGGTGACGACCTGTGGTGCGGCGATGCCGGCGCAGGCGTGCAGCGGTGCCTGATTGCCTGTGGCAGACTGGCAGTCGGCTTGGCAGCAATGAGAGTGTGAGTAAAAAAAAATTTGAGCGTGAGAATTGGAATTTGGAAAGGAAGGAGAGAGAAATTGATAGTTTTTAAAATTAAATGATTGTTAATAATTTTAATTTAATTTAAAATCTGATAAGAATTGGGAGTTGAGAATTGGGGACCACTATCATTAATTATTAATATATGCAAGTGGCAAGTGGCCAAGTGAGCCAAAAAGAATTAAAGAAAACTCTTTAATATTGGCATATAGCCGTTTGATTACTGCACCCAGCCCCAGCATCTGCACTCCTGTTGCCTTAAATTGCTCATTTCTCTCTCTTTTTTTTTTTAACGAAAATTTTTTAAATTTTTTTTGATTTGCGGGGTCATGTGACCCCACGTGACCCATGCTGCCTCCGCCTCTGAACCCAACCACCCACCCCCGAAAACCACCAAACTTAGCCATCCCACCCCAGAAAACCATCCACCCCTACTCCTTAACCCCCCGAAAACACAAACCCATCTACCCCACACGCCGAAACCACTAAATTCAGTTACCCTACCCTCTTTAACCACCCCTCCACTCCTTCATTGCCAAAAAACACCAAATCCATCCACCCTACCTACCAAACCAAGCCTTTGAGTTCCTATAAAAGCGGCAGGATAGGGGGAGAATGGCGTCGCATCGATGAAATTACACATCCAAGATGCATGGAGATTTATGGTTGGTTGAGGTTGAGATCTCCTAGATTTTGGTCGATGAACACGAGTGTGGTTTTGTGATGTCTACAACTTGTTATACATGAGAGTGGTTTTGTCATGTTTGTAACTTTTCATAAGTAAGGGTTGTTTTGTGATGAACAAAATGGTGGTCTTGGTGTTATATGACGTGTATTAGCTGGGAGAGAGGGTGGTTTTGTGGTAGGAGAGGGAGGTGAAGGTTGTTTTGTGGTGAGGGAGGGGTGATTTCGTTGCTTGGGGAAGGTGTGGATGGGAGCATGACATGGGGATGGTTTCAGGTCCTTGGGGGACGTGAGGAGAGAAAGAGATTTTGGGCTTTTAAAATTTAACATTTTTTTACTTGTTTTACAGGTTCCAAGTCATATTGACCTACTGTAGACATTTTGGTGCAAATTTTGATATATTACAAAATAATCTTAAGTTTGTATTATTATGAGTAAAATGGGAAAAGTTTGTATTATTAACATACGAGAATTCCACCTTCATTTCTTCCCTTATATTTAGCCTTCCCATTTTTTCCCCTAGCCTTATTGATCTTATGAGATGTTTTTTTCTCTTATGAGCTTTATCTATCACACAAAATCCTTAAACTATCATCTTGATCTCCAACTAAATGTTTTATGAGTGCATACGAACTGCAATGTTGTGCAAATCTTAGAGGGCAATCGCGATTTTCTTCTTGCACTAGGTTAGTGTGAAATTGTCTTTAAGACAATGCTTTTGCCATGTTGCGACAATTTGGTTTCATCCTCGGTTCTATAAATTTTATTTACTAGTTATTTCTACATTCCAAAAGATGATTATGGCTTCCAAATTCATTATTCCTAACATGTCTAAACTGGAACCTTTAGATGGTACAAACTATACACGTTGTCGTTTTGATTCATTTTATTTGGAACAAATTAGTGTTACGTATGTTGTTGAGGATGTAAAACTACCTTTGATGAAACTGGAAAATATAAATTTGAAGCGCAATTTGCTAAAGATGATGGAACTTGTAAAGGGTATGTTGTTGTACCATATGTATATTGCTTTACAGGATATCTATATGATGTTTAGTCGTGCTAAAGATATCTTGGATGCATTAATGGAGAAATATGGGAATGATGATGCTTGGACTAAGAGGTATTGTCTTAGTAAGTGGCTCAATTTCCATGTTGAGAATGTAAACTTACCTTTGATGAAACTGAAAAATTTGAATTTGAAGCGAAAAATTTGCTAAGGATGATGGAACTTGTAAAGGGACGGTATGTTGGTGTACCGTATGTCTAATGCTTTGTTGGATATCTATATGATATTTACTCGTGCTAAGGACATCTCGTATGCACTTAAGGGGAAATAGGGGAATGATGATGTTGGGACTAACAGGTACTGTGTTAGTAAGTGGCTTAATTTCGATGTTGAGGATGAAAAATCCATTATTTAACGAGTGTGAAAATATGTGTGTCCTTATGGCTTATGAGGGTCTTATTATTTGTGGTTATATCCCTATCTATTGTCCCAACTAAAAACTACCCATAAAATTGTAATTAAGGACTTTAGAAACCAATTGATGCATAAGACAACTGATATGACTATAAAGGAGTTCATAGGTCACTTGGAAATTGAGGAGGAAAATTGTATTAAGGATAAAAGGTCCTATGATTTTGGCGGTTCTTCTAAAGCTAATTTGGTTGAACCTAAGACCTCAAACAATTCTGATAAGAATTACAAGGACTTCAAACCCCAAGAAGAAGTACAAAAATATAAATTCAAGGGAAGTTGTCATAATTGGTGTACGCTTGGTCATAAATTCAGAGATTGCAGAAGCAAGAAGAAAGCTGGACAGAATCAAGCCAGCATTGCTAAAGCTGTTGATAACATTGTAGCTATTGTGTAATAGGCAAATCTGGTAGGTAAGATTACTAGAGAGATCGTTGATGCTGGAGCAAAAGACACATTTGCACCAATCAGAACATGTTTCTGAGGTACGACAAAACTGATGGCGAGAATGTGTTCTTGGGAATTGAACTTCTATAAGATTTCAAGGGAAAGGAAAGAAATTTTCAATAAAGTCATGGACAACTTCTTACTCTTATTAATATTTTGCATGTTCTTGAAATGCATAGAAATCTAATTTATTGTAGTTTGCTTATGAAGGTTTGTCTTGAACTTTCTTTTGATTCTGATAGGCCGGTTCTTACTTGAATGAAGAGTTTGTGACCAAAATAGGATAGTTTAGGAAATGACTGCCACTTATAATCCTGAACAAAATGAGATTGTTGAAAGGAATAATATGTTCCTTAAGAACATGATGAATGCCATGCTTATTAGTTATGGACTTCTTGATAATATGTGAGGCGTATCTATTCATTCTGTTTGTAATGTTTTGAACCGAGCACCTCCTAAGAAACTAGACAAAGCCCCTTATGAGTTATGGAAGGGTAGTACACCCAACCTAAAATACCTAAAAGTGTGAGAGTGTCCAGCAAAAGTTGGGATTCCTAGCTTCAAAAGAGATAAAATAAGTCCAAAAAGAGTTGATTCAATTTTTATTGGGTATGCTTACCAAAGTGCTATTTTTCATTCTCCTTGTTAAAGGTGCTAACAATTCTTATGCAGGTCATAACATTAATGAATCAAGAGATGCAAAGTTCTTTGCTCATATTTTCGCTATGAGATCCTTTTGAATTAATAATGAACTACCGTCTTAGTTTGGCACCTAAATGATGTGTTGCACCACCTCGAGATATTCATGTCTCACATTTTTGGAACCAAGAGGCAATGAGGCCCACAGATGTAGTCATTTGAAATGAGGCTATTAATAATGAACTTGTTTCAATCCTAAGTAATAATACTTGGGAATTAACTAATTTGTGTGAAGGTTGCAAGCTAATTACTTGTAAGTTGATCTTTAAGAAAAGGTTGAAACCTGATGGATCCATTGACAAGTATAAGGCTAGAATTATTGTCAGGGGTTTGCTCAAAATAAGTAATTGATTATTTTGGTATTATTCCCTCTGTTACCAAAATTGCAACAACTGCAACAATAAGCACTCAAATAGCCCTTGCTTGCATTCATAATCTAATTGTTCATCAAATGGATGTGGAACTCCAGTTTTTAATGCAGAATTAATTTGGAGGAAATTTACATGACTCAACCAGAAGTTTTTCAAATCCTGGTCAAGAATATAGTTTATAAATTAAATAAGTCATTTTATTGACTTAAGCAAGTGTTAAAACAATGTCATGACAAATTTAATAATCTATGGTAAGTAATGGTTTCATGTAAATGAAGTGACTTGACTCTTGTGTTTATTATGAGCATGATTCTTTCGCATATGTCACCATTTGTCTTTATCAGGATGATATGCTAATTTTTGGTATGACTTGGACTGCATCTATGAGACAAAGAATTTCTCGAGTTCAAAATTTGAAATGAACGACATGGTGAGGCTGATGTTATTTTGGGAGTTAAAAGTAAAAGAACTCCAAGTGGTATTTGTTTAAAATACTTTCACTATGTAGAAAAACTTCTTATAAAGTTTGATTCATTGAATTTTGATCCAGTAAGAACAACCCCTATGACCCAAGTTTTCATCGAATGAAAAAAACAAGGGTGAGCAAATATGTTAATCCGGGTAAGTAAACGTTATCGGAAGTGTTATATTTCTCATGAATTACACAGGAGTTGATATTACTTATGTCTATGTGGTAAGTAGACGTAGCAGGTACACTTATAACCCCAACGAAAATAATTGGGATGCTCTTTGACACTACTTAAGTTCGTACCATGGATTGGGGTTTACACTTTTTTAATTTTTCCGTGATGCCAACTAGGTATTTGGTAACAATGAGATCAACTCCACTAGTGGCTACATTTTTACACTAGGTGGTGGAGCTGTATCTTAGAAATCATGTAAGCATCCTTGTACGGCCATGTCAACTGTCTAATATGAATTTTAATAATCTTGAATCGGCAGTTCATGAGGTAAAATGGTTGAGAAACTTACCTGTAGATATTTCACTCGGGGCGAAGCTAGCTCCTTCATATGCTATGTATTGTGATTCACAGGCTGCCATTGCTGTTGGAAACAACCAAGCCTGTAATGAAAAGAACATGCATATTCGCTTGAGACACAATGCAGTTAAGGACCTTCTGTCTAATGAAGTGATATCACCGGACTATTTAAAGTCATAAAAGAACAACGCGGATCCGTTTAAGAAAGGCCTATGTAGAAATCTAGTTATGAAAATATTCAGTACTATATAATTCTATGTTATTGTTGCTATATGGACTTCATTGATTTTGTGGAACTGACCATATGAAATGCTTGCTGATGCATTGCTCTTGCTTGTGTGTTCTTTGGGATATAGACTAGTACACCTTTCCTGTTAACTGACGCATGTTCTTTCATCCTTTTGCAGTAGTGATGCACAATTTTGAATTTCATGATTTGAAGAATTTGTGAATCATACATTTCTTAACCTACCAGAAGATATTTTTTCCTTAATTGTGCATTCCTTCTTTTCAGCTAAACTTTTTCCGATGTAATCTGGTGAACTGAACTAATTCAAACTCAAATGCATATTTCTAAAAACCACGAGGGTGAAACATCGAGTTTCATTTCTAAAAATTATGCTTCCTACGTACTCTAAAACTATAGAAGGCAGAAATGGATTACTCAGACTAATTTTAGGCTTTAATATTCATCATGAACAAAACTGATCATGATCGTGAGAATTTTCAACCTCGATCACTAGTTGAGGCTTTTAATTAACTAATAGATTGAGCTCATAATGCAGAAGTTAGTAGTTGTTTAATCAGTATAAGATCAATTGTAGTCCATCCATAATGGAATAAATTGTAACTTATCATTAGTGATGGATCCAGGAATTCAAACATATGGGTTCAGAGCTGGTAAAAAAATAAGGTACAATCATGTACTTCAAGTTTTAAAAATAATAATTCAAGTAGCAAATTACAATTAATAAATAAGATGTTATCGCCTTTTATTTTGGATTTTGAGGTTCTCTTAAAAGAAGAAGAGCAAGCGGACGATTTTATAGACTTCCCCGCACGATCTTTCCATAAATCACTAGTGAAAAAAAACTGCTTTTGCTACTTATCAAATGCTTTGGTTGTCTAATCAACCCGAGCATTTGTGAAAATTTTAATAAAAAAATTCACAAATGTTCGTGTTGATTAGTCAACCGGTGTATTTCATGTTAAATGCTCCATTTGAGTAATCAACACAATCATTTGTGAATAAGTGCTCCGCGCCTCTAGTCAATCAACCCGAGCATTTGGTTGTGCTTTTTTTTATTAGTATTAATTCCCCCTACCTCCCTTCCTCTTCGAATAAAATTACTGCTCCCCCCAATATCTCATCTTTCTGTTCTCTCCCTCCCTTAACTGGTTTCTCTTTCTCTCTCATCCCATCTTCATCTCCTTCCATACTCAACTACCGAAACGCTAACTACTCCATTTCTACCCTCCTTCTTTCCATCTCCTTATTGTCACCTTGGTTTTCATGCTAAAATCCTTAATACGTTTGTAAGAAGCTCTGAATTCGGATGGATCCCCCATTTCTAGGGTTTCCAGTTCAATTTTCACTCGCATTTCACCCATTCTTCACAAAAACAAGTAAGTGGCTCGACTTTTTTTTAATTTTTTTTCGATTTCTGATTTATTTTGTTCTAAAACTTGAAACCTAGAAATCGAAGAAGATTTATTTCTACCTTACACGAGTTCCCCTGAATTTTTTTTCTCTCTTCAGATCTTGATGTCTCATCACGAGTTCTTCCGCGCCATTCTTCAGCACCGCGGTAGGAGGCGGCGGCGATGGTGGTTCTTCAGCATCGCTATCTCTCTCTCATCCTTTTTGTGTGAGTTCTTCAGAGTCGTTCATTCAGGTTTGTGATTTTTTTTGTAGTTGAGTGTCAACTTTGCTCATCTAACTGTAATTCAATTAATGTTGTCTGGAGGAACTCATTTTACGTTTTTCTTTTCTTAGATTCGTTATTTGTTGATTCTTTTGATTTCTTTGATTTTTTTTCTTGTTGTTGATCTTTTTTGATTTTTTTTTTCAATTTTGTAAACCTTAACTTCTAATTTTATGATACGAAAAAGACACATAGCATCACCTACTTAACAAGATATGTAAACATTATTTTGTAACGCCACATAAAGGAAAGTGTTAACATAGTAAAACAACACAAGAAATATTTCCTAACATAATATAGCTTCTGAACCCTCAGAGATCCTCATTAACTCAAAAGTCATTAGGAACAAGTCAATATTTTTCATTTTTTAATAAGAAATTAAAATTAGTTATATTTTACGGGATAAGAATCTGAGGTAAATGTAACTCAAATTCTTCAAGTTATCTTAAAAACAATATTCATAAGACAAAATGTTTGAGTTTGGCCTTGTATAGAAAATTTATTTGAAGGATATATTTGTTAATGAGAATGATAACCTTTTTAACAAAATAAAATCAAGATAAACAAAAGAAATAAAGAAGGTAAAGAAAAAGAGGGGGGAAAAGACTGCAATTTGCGCAAAGAAAGTGAGAACCTCCGACCTACAAGCTATAATGGTTTTACCATTGAGCGTACCTTTGTCTGTGATAGAATGATGTTTTATGTGTTTTCTCCATGCGACGTGCTACTTTATTTATTGGTTGGATAGTGTCCCGTTCTGCGCCTGTGTAGATCCGACTGTGTTAGTGAGTAACCTCTTTTCAAATTGACTGTAGACTATATGTGTCTAAGCTTAGGTGGGCTACCGAATGTATTAGTGGTTCATAAATCTTTAAATTGGATTTCACGATTATAGTATCAATATCAATGTTTGGTCTTGTAGTAAAATATATATGTTTCGAGAACCAGGATGTTTAATAATCGTTTGTGAGGCATGAGAACAAATAGTTTGGGCTTGTATGCCTTATGAAGATGACATATTTCATAGAGGAGTTTCTGTTGTAGTTAGAATTACAAACTTCTTTGCCAGGAAGGCATCGAATATATATGTATTTTAGGACGGAGATGTTTAAGCATATAAACAGATTGGCATAATGCAATATAAGATCGAAATTTCTGTTGAGCTTTTATCTGTCTTTTCTTAGTTCAGATATTTTAGGTCTCTTGGAACATACAATATGATTCTATTTGTGGATTCTAGACTGGGCATATTGTACATGTTTCAAAGGAATCTCTTTCTGTCACTTCTTAATGTATGGATAGCTGTATGCTAGTCTGCTTTTACATGTACTTTAGGAAGACAGAGATGTTTAAGCCTATAAACAGATTGGCATAGTGTAGTATAAGATTAAAATCTCTATGGAGGTTTGTTTGTGTCTTTCTTAGTTCAGATATCTTTGGTCTCTTGGAACATACAATATGATTCTAATTGTGGATTCGAGCTTAATATTACTTGGCATATCATACATATTTCAAAGGAATATCTTTCTGTCACTTCCAAATGGATGGATAGTTGTATGCTAGTCTGGTTTTACTAACCATCAAACGTTCTTTAAGTGATGTTGGCCTTTGATTCGCAGGCTGACTTACGATGAGCTGACCTGCGTGCCACGAGACGTGCGATGGAGGATACCCTTATGGCCCTCAAGGTGAAAAACTTTTACGTTATATTACAATCAAAAGACTGATCATGTTCTAGTAATTATATAATCTTAATGATATTTTTATTGTGTATTGTTCAATTTATATACCATGCACTTGAAAGTTTTGAACTTTTGTCTTGCAGTTTGTCAAGATCATCCATGATATAACGGTTACTAAGATGTAAGTCGTTTGTTGAAGAGTACTTGTTGTTTATATCACTTTGGATATAGTATAAATTGTCTTCTTGGCCTCTTAGCCCACTGCGCAGGAATTATGGGTCCCTATCTCAAAATATAATGCTTGAAAAGAATGGGAAGGCTCTTGATTTATTCCCCGGTGAGGTGTCAAATGATCGCATTACTACTGGAGCATGGCACCTGCACTCTCTGAAGCTGATGGAATTGACTATACGGATCTTGAAGAGGTCTGAAATGAGCAATGACACTTTATTGTGACAGAATCCCTGTGTAAACATTTATTTCTGTAAATTTTACTTGTTTTTTCACATCTGGATACAGCTTGAGCTGTTAATCAAAGCTATGCAACGGAGAGACGTTGCAACTCTACTTGGTCGTGAGTGGCGGATCTGTCAGTGCAATTCTGACGCGAGAGGCGGAAAGTCAGTAACTCCTGATTTATTACGTCAGTAAGTTTCTGCTAGACGCAGAGACCAGGTATTCCTCTTTGGAAATCTTATTTTAGCCATATGCATCGTTGTCAAAAGACTAAGGCATTATTTTGAAACTCACACTGTTGTCGTTATGACTAATTTTCTAGTAAAGTCTGTTTTGCGACGCATGAGCAAGTGGGCGATAGCACTCAGTGGTTACGACATCCAGTACTGCCCTAGAACAGTTATCAAGTCGCAAGCGTTAGCTGATTTTGTGGCAGACTTTAGCCGAAATCTAGAGAAACTTTTGTGGTGCAGGTCTAGGAATTGTGCTAAAGCCGCCACAAGGGGACACGGTAGTACGAGCCATCTGTTGTGAGTTCAAAGTGACAAATAACGAAGCCGAGTACGAAGCACTAATAGGAGGGATGACCCTGGCAAGCGACTTGGGAGCAAAAGCTTTAAAATTTACAGCGATTCATTACTGATAGTCAGCCAATTCACAGCAAAGGACTCCAAGATGACGTTGTACCTAGAAATAGCCCAAGAAAAAAGTAAGATGTTTAACCCATTTGATATTTTGCAGATCCCAAGGGAATAGAATACTTAAGCAAACGTGCTAGCCAATCTCGGATCTTCCTTAAGAGATATATCCTTCACTTCTGTCCCCGTAGTCCACTTGGCAAATCCAACAATCACCAAAGACACTCATAAAATCGTCGCGACGACAGAAGATCGCGTCTAAATCAATGATGAAGACAACCCTGTCGCTTACAACAACGATGTCGCTTACAACAACGACCTAAACTCTACTGATGATGTCGCAGCGATGGACAACCCTGTCAATAAGGAGGTGAGTATTAGTTGGACAAAATCGTTTTACGAGTACCTTACTAACACCATACTTCTAGCAGATAAAGCAAAAGCACGCAGAACTCGATTTAAGGCATCAAGATACATCATCATCCAAGGGGTGTTGTTTAAAAAATCAGTCGCAGGCCCTTACTTGCGTTGCCTAGAAAGGAATCAGTGGGGTAAAGTCCTGGATGATTTGCATAAAGGAACATGCGGAAATCATTCAGGAGGACGCAACCTTTCCAACACAGCGTTGCGTATGGGTTATTATTGGCCAACAATGAACAAGGACGCTATCAAGTATGTCACCAAGCGTGACAACTATCAACGACACGCAGGAATGACGCATAAACCTTGTGAAGTTTTACATCCTTCTTTAACTCCATGAGCTTTCATGAAATGGGGAATGGATATAGTTGGTAAACTACCTCCAGCCCAGGACATAAGGTCTTTATGTTGGCACTAATCGATTACTTTTCTAAGTGGATAGAAGCAGACTCTTTTGAACAAGTACGCGACAAGGAAGTTGTTTCTTTTATATATATTAACATAAATTGCAAGTTTGGTGTCCCATCCGATATAATATGCGATAAGATGAAACAATTCTGTGACGAATGGATCATTACATTGCTAACGTCAACACCTATATATCCATAAGCTAATGGACAGGCTGAATCTAGCAACAAAACATTCATTGACACGTTAAAGGAAAATGCACTAATGGAAAAATAAGGAAGGGCTGCGCTAAAAAAAGCCCTTAGGGCTGCACTTTTTGACAGCAACCCTTTCAATAGCAGCCCTTCACTTTTAAAGTAGGGCTGCGCTTTTCAAACGCAGCCCTTCACAACGAAGGGCTGCGCTTTTACCTAAAAAGCGCAACCCTTCTAAGCTTGAAGGGCTGCGCTTTTTTCAACAAGCGCAGCCCTTCTAAGCTTCAAGGGCTGCAACCTTCATGAGCCCTCCTACTATGAAGGGCTGCGCTTTTTCAATAAGCGCATCCCTTCTAAGCATGAAGGGTTGCGCTTGTTGAAAAAAGCGCAACCCTTCTTTTTAAATTTTTTTTTTTGAAAATTAATTCAGATCATCCCACCCCTGCACACCCCCATCCCACCCTAGCCCTTCACACCCCCCTGCCAGCCTTTCCCTTCCCACCCACAGCCCCTGCGCACCCCATGCCTCTTGCCACACCTACCAGCCTACCCACCCAGACCCCTGCCCAACCCAGCCACACCCCTGCCCACACCTGCTGCAAGCCTGCCCACCCAGCACCTGCTGCCAGCCTGCCCACCCAGCACACCCACCTAGACCCAACCCACCCCTGCCCACACCTGCACACCCCCAGCCCACCTCTGCCCACCCCCAGCCCACCTCTGCACACCCCCTGCCCACCCCTGCATAGCCCCCAGCCCACCCCTGCACACCCCGGCCACACCCCAGCCACACCCCTGCCACCAGCCCTACACCCCCATCCCCAGCCCACCCTGCAGCC